>NC_069115.1:47046289-47346289 GCF_025612915.1 Magallana angulata
AGTGTGTAATTTTCAGATAAGAAAGACCATCATAAATCTCCAAAGTAGCATGTACGACTTAAAATATTAAAGAGGTAAGAAACTCAAGTTCAGACCGAACGAATAAACATAAAAAATACAAGCACATCCAAAACACGATATCAGCATCATTGTAAATATACTCGACGGATGTTCCCATAATGCACCTATACATCTGTGTAGAATTCCAATCTGGTCCAAAACAACGCGGACTTCGGGGGACATAAGTTTGTCAAGGAAATAGAGGACCTTGCACGAAAAGTCCCCGGATGAGCTATTGTGCCAGCGTGAATACGAGGTTGTTTCGTCGATACCGAGGCTCTGAAGGAATTCCCGCTCTCGATTTAGAATATCTGTGTCCTCCCAATCCACGAGGTCTTCTTTGGTAAGCAATCCAAACAGGGGAATGTCTGTCAAAGAAAGTTAATAGCCCATGTACATTGCATACACCAATTTAATTTTTTTTTTATTCAGATTAATACCTTTCAAGTCCTCAGTCAAATGTATAGCTACTGCTAGATCTGCAGCTCTCTGTCTGAAAAAATCTGGTTTGTCTATCCAATCGAATTTTTTCAACAAGAAAGATATACAGATCTGCAGCTAGTAAAGCACATGAACGCATTGTTTTATAAATTGCAGTTTTTGAATTTCAATATTGGGTTTAGGGTGTTAATATAGGAATTGCAAAATGACAATTTGGTCTAAATTACAAAAGATTTTTTCGAATGTTAATGATCTAAATTGAATCTAATATTTGCTAAAGTTGTAATCTGGCGTTTAACCAGCTTTTGAACAGTAAATATATTAAACCTTTCTATATGATGTGCTTAGTATAATAACTTGTCGTATAAAATCCTTCTATAGAGAAAACAATTCACTTACACAAGAAGAGAAATGTATAGAAATATAAAAAAGTAATCATCTCTTACATCTTGGATTATAGTTAGAGGGGCTGCCATCAGGTTGAGCGACGTTTCGAACACTCTGAATCAACTTGGTTGGTATAGGTTCCGTAGCGCTAGCTACAAATAGAATTTTATGAATGCGTCGGGGATCGTATGTGAATGGAAAGTTTCTGTTTAGTGACCCTGTGTTTCTTCTCTCCATGTCTTGCAATGCGGGAATCGAAGTTTCGTCCGGGATTTTTCCCATCAGTATCATCTCCAGTAGCTTTTCCTGTTCGCGGGATTCAACGTTTTCTAACCCTGTCATGTCCACGAGGTTTGGGATGTACTTTGGAACATGCATCTCTTTTCTTCTAACTTCGTCTATACCACACCCTTTGTACCTATAGTCACACAGATGAATTTTAGTACACATGATGGTAGCTGCAGAACTGTAGCTCTCCGGGAAAAGAAATATTGACAGACGGGGTCTGTCAATATTTTTTTTCCCGGAGAGCTACAGTTCTGCAGCTAACATGATGGTATACAATATCATGTGAAGTACATGTACATAGAAATGGAATAGTACTACATTAACACTTAATCGTATATTTTTATTCTATTGATTGTAACTTACTATATAGACATTGATTAAGATAATACATGTAGATGATTTAGGGGAATAGCCCGATAATCAAAGGTATCTTTTCCGGCTAACGGCACGTAGCATCGTTTTTTTAAAAGGTGGGTTGCAGACTTTCGCCAATCTTCAAGTAAAATTACGCCCCTATGAACCTTTTTACACATCTTACAATCCACAAAAATTGGCGTAGCATCGATTTTGAAAAGGGGGGTGTAGACTTACCAAAAAAAAACTTTACATGCAAACACTTCGCCAATGATGCAATCTTCAAGTAAAATTACGCATTACAAACCTTTTTTTACCACATTTTACTATCCACGAAAATTGGCCCTCACGAAATTATAAGACCCCACACAGCCGGTACACCCGGTGTATAACAAGGACTCACCACATAAGGTGTGTCGTGGTCCTCTTCCTCTGCCCGTCTGTTGGGGAGAGGAGAGCGCCGATGGGGGCACGGTATTTCTTCTCCCCCGAGAGCGCGGCGGTGATGGTGTTGATGGTCGCCGATTTCCCCGCCCCCACAGTCCCCACCAACAAGATGTTCTCCGTGTGGCTGGCCCGTTCATATCGCTGGAATATCTTTCTGGCGGAGGGTAGGTAAGTGTATTCTTTCTTCATGGCGAGTCTCTATGCTCTGATGTAATGTGTCTGCTCTGTAATGTAACTGCTCTGTAAGTACTTCATATGGAATTATGGAATGCATTCAAGTGTTATAGCGCTATAAATATGCTAATTGATAAGTAATAATTGATTAATTGTTGGGGAGGGGTTGGAATTTAGCAAAATAAAAAGGAGTTTTCCTAGAACACGGTTATCGGTACGATATAATAGCTATACATATGTATATTAACATTTTGTATTTTCTAGAGAGTTATCTCGCTTTGTATTGTTGCAAATATTACAAGCACATGCATGCATCATTGTGTTTACATTATTTGATTATCGCATTATTTATAAATCTTTCTTAATGTATCACAACAGAAGCCCATCATATATTCAGCCAAAATATCATTTGAGTCGACCACAGGATTGTATAGCTTATATAATATATTGTCACGGGAAATACTCTTCTTTTCCTCATTACACCACCATTGCAAAAGACTTAGTTGATTATATACACATTCATAATAAACACATACATGTACCGTATACACGGTGAATCTACGAATTTCATATGAATTTTACTTACTAAGAGTATTTGACGGTGTTTCCCGTGCATTTGACTTGTCTATTTCGAATGCAACACCATTTTGACCATTGTGCAATTACCTGGGATTTTCTATTACTGAAATAGACATGACGGCTAATCAAGATAAATAACTCTTACAATACATGTAAAAACCCACGGTAGGATTAGCTGGTTTTACTCTAGTTACGAAAAATAAAGTCCAGGTAATATGAATAACATCTTTTAAATATGTCTTTTAAATAACGTGATATTATCGACTTTTTTTTTGGAGAACGACCCCGAAAAAGGGAAAAATTGTTTTTGTCAGAAAAAGCAGGACACACCCATTAATTGTGTTTAACTAAATAAGGATTTGTGTTATTTGTTGATATCATTTAGAAATTGTTTAAAAACATGTAGCATGTTTTTACTTACAAAAAAAAAAGAAACATTATATAATTAAATAAGAATAATAAGAAGACACCCCCCCCCCCAAACACACACACACACACACACCTGGAACATTAAAATTTATTAAAGTCACATAGTAAAATAATTAATAAAAAAAAAACCACGGTATTCACAATATTCCCGCGGACCCCCCCCCCCCCCCCGCCCACCCCACCCCGTAGGATTTTTTCATCAACCTCATGCATGATATACATGCAGTTTTATTAAATTCAGTTGAAGTCATTATTAGTACGATACTATTAAAAGCATCGTCGCGAACCACGGTCCGGAGTTCGCATGTAAGAGGGTCTTACATATTTGGCCGTTTTTACGGCTATGTTAGAAGATAATTTACTGTTTTTGCATATCATTGAAGATTAAACTTTAAATTCAGGATGATAAATTTGTTAAGTTTTAAGTTTGTTTTCATGTATATTGATTTTCATTGCATGGAGGACTACTTTAAAGTTTTGATTTTTAAATATTTATATTTTTCAGTGTCTTCTTCTGTGATAACACCACAAATCAATCTTGTAATGTAGTCCAATACTTTTTGTCAACGACTATTTTGATATTTAATCATGCAAAAAATTGACGATAAATATAAGTAAGAAAAAAGAAATCATAATGATAAGGCATCATTCTTTGTACCGTGGTATATTAAGAGGGATCCATTCTGCGATCAGGGGTGATCAACTTAATCATTAAATAATGAATCATTTAGTCATAAAACTCAAAGAATGATTTCTTATTCCTAATATGTATCATTAGAATAAACATCAACAATATCCAGTTGATGACAAATGATGAAGAAAAAATTGCATCGGCCGGGAATCGAACCCGGGCCGCCCGCGTGGCAGGCGAGCATTCTACCACTGAACCACCGATGCTTATAAGTATTGGGGGATAAGACTTGATATATTCTTGATATATCTAGGGTTATTTCCCTTTTGCTGTGTCTTGTTATTTTTCAAAAAATATCATACAGTTAATTGATAATTAATAAAAAATAATTTCGTATTGGCCTGTTTTGGGTATTTTCAATTGCAGGGTAAGTGCAGGCATGTAGCATCTTGAGAGAGACCCCCCCCCCCCACTTGCAAAATTCAATTTGCTCTGCTTTGAATTTGTATTTCGTTTTATGGCTTTTTGATATGGTTGACAGTTTGTTATGGTCATTTTTCTTTGAATTGCATTTTAAAATTACCAAAAAATATGCCTCAGATACCCCCCCCCCCCCCCGGCAAACTCACCTCCACTGGAAAA
Source organism: Magallana angulata (assembly GCF_025612915.1). Taxonomy (NCBI): domain Eukaryota; kingdom Metazoa; phylum Mollusca; class Bivalvia; order Ostreida; family Ostreidae; genus Magallana; species Magallana angulata. Next base: position 47,050,722 of record NC_069115.1, read on the forward strand.
ATCTTCTGGATCCGCGCATGATCATGAGGCATCGGAGTCAGAACAAAGAGGAGGAAATGGGAGGGGAGGGGGGGGGGGGGGGTCGCAAACCATGAAAATCCTAATCTGTGGGGTAGAAGGGTCATACTTTTATTCTCAATTTCACTGTTAATTGCAAAGAACTAAATAGCTGAATTTTGCTTCGGAACGAGCTAAAAAGGCATTATTATGCACTAACATCAAGTATACCTGGAAATAATAACCTTTCAGTTCAGGCTCGTAGCATAAGGGGGGGGGGGGGGGGGGGGTGGGGGGCAAGGGGGGGGGCCTGCCCCCCCTCACTTTTTTTCGCAGCAACAAATTTTTTAAAATTGACATATAAAAAATGGAATTATCATGGAGTTGGCCCCCCCCCCCCCCAATTTTTTTGGGAGTATGGTAAAAAAATTGATATGAAAATAAGAAAATAAGGAGTGAAATTGAAGTTATATAGTACGCCAGCCCCAGCCCCCCCCCCCCCCCCCCCCCCCCCCCCCCGGATTAGGAATTTGAAGATTTTGGAAAAGTAAAAATTTTTATTTTTTTTTTTGGTTGCTTGTCAAGATTTTTTGGATGAGTCTGGCCCCCCCACTTTCAAAAACGATGCTACGTGCCTGCAGTTCAAGTGTTACTTAAACTATCATGACCATTCAATGATTGTACATGTAGTACCAATTATAACATATATGGATCTGAAACAAAGATCACAGACTATAAATTAGATATTAAATTCTCAGAATTTTTTCCATTTGAAAAAAAATTCAAAATCACATACATGTATTCGTAGATTACGTGTACATAGAAAAGCTTCAAAGTTAGCAGTCAATGCTAAACTAGGTTCTTATCCACTTTACTATTTTTGTTATGAAAACATGTTTAAATACTACATGTATATCAGACTACGAAATATGGAATCAAATACCACATATGATAATGCACTTTTAGTATCAGCTTTTAAAGAAGTGAAAGAGTAAGCTTCGAGAAAAAGTTATACTTCATGGCAAAGCAAGATTTTCAATCTTCAACAAAAACTTCACATTTTTAGACATTTCCTATGAGTATTTGTGGTTTAAGTTGAATAAAACTTTTATTGATATGATCTTAGAACAATTGAACAAAATCTGATATTCTAACTCAGGAAAACTTCATTTTGACAATAAAATATTTAATTCTAACGAGTAAAAGTTGCAAGATTTCTTAAAGTTTTCCTTAAAAAAAACATGAAATAATACAAGATTAAGTGCACATTCACTGTTTATTGAAACAGGGAGATATTGTAAACCAATTATCCCAAAGAAAAAACGTTTATATGCTATGTTTGTAAATTATTAGTCATCTTCGATTTCATTATTGTGATATTTTCAATGATAAATTATATTGTTATACTTTCATGTTAAATACTGAAATCTGATTGGTTAAGACGCAGTTAATAATATTTACTATTACCCTCAGCGTTAGCAACGCACTTGGCAACGGGTAACATTAAAAAATGTTACATGCGCGAAAATTATGCGCGTACGGTTCGCTGTAGAATTCACGTTATTCCTATATAAAAGCAGTAAAATTTTCTTAAAAATTTTAAAAAAGATATTCAGTATAACAAAATAAATAGTGCCTGTTTGGGAGGATAACAGTTGAAATTGACACCCCTCGAAAACCATTGTCAACCTCCGCTTCGCGTCGGTTGACAATGGTTTTCTCGGGGTGTCAATTTCAACTGTTACCCTCCCAAACAGGCACTATTTATATACTATGGTATTGGTCCCATAAAAGAAATTGTTAATCCATGTATATTATGTATTTACACCCACCTAGTAAATTCAAAATTTACAACATGACAGTATGCCAACATGGTGATGTCATAAACCATTCAATTGAATTGTCGATTTCCTTATTTTCACTTCGATTTTTTATTTTAAACAAAATCCATGATAATTCAATTTTCTATATATACTGCGGGAAAGGTGATGCTACTTGCCTATACATAGAGAAAAAAATATAATGAAAGGAGGAATCCCCCTTCCCCCAACTTAAGGAGGACCCAGTGAAAATGAATAGAAAAATTAACTTTAAAATAGAAGTTTTAGGTACTCTTCCACTCCATTCCCCCTCCCCCGGCCCCCTTCACGGATTAGGATTTTTATCATCAGCGGAATAGGTTGCTTTGTCAAGGATTCAAATCTCCCTCTCTCCCACATTAAAAAACGATGCTACGTGCATGAAATGTACCTTATAAATTATGATTTTACGTGATTTTACGAACTGCAATGCAGGTTCTCGGGCTCAAGAAGAAAGAGGGGCTTTCCTGTTGTTTAAGGAACAGATGCTCATTCATTAGTCATTACCTCATTACTATACAATTATGTTTCAAAGTTTCGCATAGTACCGACTTTTTTTTTTCAAATTTGTAGAAATTTAATAAGCAAGCTTTGTAAGACTCTTTGCAGTCCCATACAATAATTTGAATAGCTTCGAGGCTATTTTACTTAATAACAGACCGGCGCTTTTTATTTGATTAAAAAAAGTACGGGAAAATTATTCAAACAAAGACTTGAGCGACCATCACGTGTAACATGACAAGCTAGTTCCCACACCATTGCTCCGCCCTAAACAAAAAACTCTGCTGCAATATGTTACACTCCGGCTTTTATCGGGCGGCCACGGATCACGGGAGCTTTGTTCTTTTGCCTTCATCCGAGGGACGAGCGAGATAAAGGGCAGAAAAAATCGGGAGAGTTTGTGTCATTCACAATGGAAGAAACCCGTCAACGTCGGGAGAGGGGTTTTTTGCTTCTTTGGGGGTGACGGTGCAGAACTCTTTGTCTATATCGAGTTGACCTCTGCTTGTCTTCGAGGTCGTTTGTATCAGATCTGAGGCAACATGATACGGACCAAAAACTTGTGATCTCATTTCTGAAATATTCAAAATTATGTTAATTTGGCTGACAAAGGAATAACTTGAATGCCCCGATAATTAATATTGACAAAGTTTTGTTGGTTTTCGTCAATTTCAATTATTTTACTGAAATAAACAAGGGACAGCTTTCCACAAGCGCGGGACATCTTCTTTCAAAATGCATATATACATCTTAACGAGATGTGTCAATTAATACTATTTTCAGAAAGAAAATTGAAATTTTGGTTCCTTGTCTGCTTAGAACAACTTTAACCTCCCGGGGTTAGTTACCAAATATAAAACAGGCCAAAAGATCTAACAGGTGGTAAAGGTGGCGACCTATTTTTTTTAATTTTTAATAAAAATCATGTTTCGCAATTTTACAATTCAAATGATGCAAAACAGTGTGAAATTTATAATCATCATTAATTGATTGGTACCATGACACGCATTCGGAACAATTTGGACGATTGTTTTCTTCTCTTTCTCTAAAATACATTGAATATAAAGAACAACCGATAAACATATGGCCAAGTGGTTGTGGATATTAAAATCGGCGCCAATAATCAGTCCTTCGTTCGTTTGATACGTGTAATTTATGGGAAAGCTTTTTAAAATTTTATCAGTTTTGTTTTCAATATTAGTTTCTTTATTTCGGTAGGGGTTGATTATTTATGATAAAGAGGGCGGTGGTGGTTATATTACATTTTATATTGGGTGGGTGGGTTGTGTTGTATTACATGCAGGACTTATCAGACTTTAGGGGCCACGAAGACCAGTTATACAACAAGTCTGTGTCCCCCGGGGGCCGCCATGTTCAAAGCAAGAGAACCAGTCTTCCCTTGCACCGCTAATTCCCCGTAACAAAGCAAATCACTTACAACGGGACGGTAACTGTTTTCTTCCCCAGGGGGTAAAACAGTAAAACTTGACCGGTGCCGTATTGGAGGGTCTGACGTCATTTCTTGTAATACCTCTGTTCTTATTGTCAGCGGTAATCCGGCGAGGACCCTTGAATCGCAGGCCGACAGATGGGTGATATATCGATTGAGCAGGAGGGATAACGATTATACCAACAAGGATATCAAATACTAGTAGTCTCATTGTGGCAAAGAACAAACCTACTGTATTGTAACCTTAACCTGTTTTAATCATTTTTACTCCTACTGTGCATGTGATCCTTGACTGCTTTTGTGTACAATTGTATATACTGATTTTGAATCTCAAATACCAGTGAACTGGTCTTGAGTGAATAAAGAATTGCTATCAAAACTAAAAAACCTGTCATATGATGTATTTCATTGTAAAAGCGGTCTTCGTCAGTTTATTTTTAACTTCTTTAATATGCATCTTGATTATGATGTCCATTTTTATTGCAACAAATTTAGAACAGCAAAACAAATTTGATCTGATCCAATAATAGAATTACGAGTTCATCTTTCCCTATACATCTGACATCGTCAATATTTTTAAAGATCTTAAACAAACAAACAAAAAAGGATAAATATTATATTCTTTTTCTCCTTTGAAAGTGTCGTATTTTTAAAAGACGACAATTGACCACAAAACTACCGTCTATAAACACCTCATTGATAGAGTGACTCGACTTGGGGGTCTACTGTTCAGAAAACGCCGACTGTGATAAAAAGAAAACACCGTTAATGAACATCTTTAATTTCTCTTGACCATTAATCAAAAGTCTGATTTGCCGGAAGTGCTTTGCGGCCATCTTGTGAAAAAGGCAATCAAACACTTGTAAAAGATCAAAGTCGCTGGGCCGCTACGTGTTTTAGAGTAGCGGGATGTTAAAATTCTGGTCACTTTCTTGTCCATCTTTTTCTCTTTGGCCCGGCAATGAGAATTTTATTTGGTATTTGAGGTAGAGAAAAATCAAATAAACCGCCAATAAAGACGATGGCGGCCACAGGTGTTCGCCTTTAGATCGTCAGTAAACTGGTCTTTTCTGTGTTTATTTTCCTAATTATATGTTACTACTACCAGCCGCTACTGACGAACATGGTCACAGGTTTTTATATTAGACACTTATTGTGATTGATGTATTATGTGTGTGAGAGAAATTGGAGAATGGGGGGGGGGGGGGTATTAGAGAGTTTGCAAAGCCTTGATATCGTTCACGTAAGGAAGAAACTTAATTCCAATTTAATTTCATAAAGTTTCCTGGATTATATTTCCATTTTGTTTTAAGATTAGGTTATAAATCTTACATGAACATTTCTTATCTCAAATTGGAGGAAGAAAACAAACTCTTCCTGCTTAAATATCTTCTTTTACAAAGTTTAAAAATTTTCAAATCCCAAAACGGAATAATTTCCCCCTGAATGGGAAGTGCCATCATCATGGACATTGTAATCTTCTGTATTAGGCATTTCTCTGAGAAAATACCCAGAATTCAAAAACTTGGAGACAGAACAATTATTCACAACATGGAGTTGAATTAATGTCTTTGTCTCCATTCTTCATCTTCATCTGTCGGCAATCAATAGAGTTCGGTACATTACTGTAATCAGGGTCTGTTTCCATCTCACCATTATCTCAACATCAGCACCCTGGTTCAACGTGACAGGGGGTGACAAGTTACCCGGATGCATGGTCATCTGTCTCTGGGATCCAGCACGCGGCGAGCAGACGACTGCCGCGCAAGTGAAACAGACGACAGTCCTGACCTTACACGACCAAAGGACGATTTAGCTGTCAATTCAATTAGTATTTCTCTAAATAGTGCTGGTCACAGCTTGTGTCTTGAAACTTTTTGTCTCTAACGATTGCAGTTGATCTGCTTCTGGCTAAATAGTACGCCATGTGGTTAGTGTCGATCATTTGGTGACGTTTCCTTTTTTAAGCTCCTAATGCTATCAGTCTCTGAAACAAATCTCCCTTTGCTCTCAGTCTCTCCTTGTGACGAAATGAAGGAAACCACCTTTGATATCGCAGTCCTTTTATTCCATTCATAGTAATCTTTAATGCTGTTCAAAAGTTTCTTTCAAACAATCGATCCGGTATCCTTTGTACTGCGGGCGTCGCTGTCCCAGTGATTCATACAATTTCTGCAATGCAAACAATTTGAATAGATTTTAACCCACTCGTGGATTCTCAAGCAGCTTTTGACTTTTAACCCTTAATACTGATCTACGAAATTTTGTTCCGTTTTGTCGAATTGGATGAGAAAAGTAAACATTCATCGCCCCGTGTGTTGGCTTTTTCCCTATCCCTGCAAGCACTGCATTCCTGTCGCTGCTCGCACCTGTTGTAAGAGGGTCACGGTGCGCTTTACGTGATCCCCCTCTTGAGAAAAACAGAACAATGGCGAGGTTCCATATGTCGCAACGGTTACATTTGTACCTCAACAAACGCCACATGGCGTCCTGAATTGAGTGAAATATCAATATGTCAACGAGTCGTCCAATGGTCAATTCCTGATAACCCACCACCTCTGTAGACTGAATAAGATGAGTTAATTGTGCTAATAGCTAAAGTGGTATTAGTATATATATGTGAATGGTTTCTTCGCACTTTGCTTTTTTTATAATCAGAAACTATTCTAGGACACAAAGAGGATCTGTTTTACTTGCTAACACTGTTTTAATATCTATATAATTATTTAAAATCTAAGAACAATTCTTTGGTCTACTCAATATCGGATTATAGATATTCTTGTCTCCAAAAGTAAATTGATTTGAGCACAAATATTCTAAAAACCGTCTTTCTTGCTGTCAGTCTTTCTTTCTCATATTTGCTATCAACCTGTTCTGTCAGCGATAACTTATCCTGCTGGTAGCGCCACAAACCCATTACCCTGCAGGGACTATAATTGTTTTCAAACTTGAGAAACGATATTGAATTCTAAGCAGATATAATTTTTTTTATTACAGAAAAGACTCAGGTAACATTAACTACCATTAATACACCTGTCGGACATAAAACCAGTGTCCCGCAATACGTAAACAATAAAACGTGGTCCTCTCCCATACATGTCAGGAGATAGGAGGCCCAGCAGATCGCTGATTTTTCACTTAAAAAATCGCTATTCATGGAGTAAGATGAGTAGAGCGAGTATTTATAACTGTATCGACTATCGCCAATGCAGTTTTTGTTGTGTTGTTGAGACGTTTGAGAAAGAGCTGAAATACGACGAAAGACTGGGCTGCATTGAGTACTACTGTGTAATTTGAAGATATAAAAAATCCATCCAATTTGTGTGTAAGACGTAACTGAGATTATCAGTGCTTTTAATTATTATTAGAGTTTTTGGTTTGCTAGTATCTGCATGTGTTGTCCATGAGAAGTATGCCAGCTTAATTTGACTAAAGGTTGAAAGGTCCAGGATTTCGTGGGGTCGATGTCTTACTTAAATACTGTTAAAAACTGCGACACATACCCCTTTCAGAAAAAAACCCTTTTATTTAAACGAAAATTAAATAAAGTTGACAATGCAGTGCGTAAAAAGACTACCCCACGGGGCATGATTAGAGCGGGCCCCGAACTTTTGTATCAGGGTCAGTACGTAAGCCCCTATCAGCAGAGACCTTGCAACACGTACCAAGAGCAGATTACGACACAGCGCCTCACCTTAGCTGACCCCGGTGCCATAAAAAGCCAGGACTGCTCAGGAATTGTCTATCATTGTTTGGTTTCGCCGCAAAGTACAGTAGAACGGCCAATTTCGACCGAACCTGGTCGGGTGAAGCAATGGTCAGCGGTGTGTCGTTCACCCCACTACAGCTCCCATAGGTGTTGTAAATCTGTCTCACGTGTATATGGGAGAAGATAACACCATTGCAATGATCCGTTGACCGTTGACTTTTTCAGTAGGTATAGTCGGTATTGGTTTTTACCTGCGTCTCGCTCGTAGAAGGAGCTAAGTAGGAAGCTTTGCATGCCCTTCTGCATGCCCGTTACCTGCAAATCTAACATGTCCCCGCGCTGACCTCTGGTGATAACGATGCCCTTAGAATGTAAAAGATTTGAATGATGACGATTTTTTTTTTCAGGAATATAACCGCTTTGATTATCTTGAACAAATTGAAACAAAACTTATAATCAACTGTTCAGATTATTTGAATTAACAAAAAGTAAACCCCCTCACCTTCAATATTCTCCGATTCTCAACATCTTTATGACACCCCAACCCCAACCCCCCTTCTCACCCCCAATGGAGTCTATCTAGCATTAAAACAATGATACTCTCATTCAGTGTGGGTTCTAAATGGATGGTCTATGCATGATGGTTTTGCGCACTTACCAGAATCGTTTCTTGTGCTCATATATGGACACAGTTATTTGCTTAATTTATATTTACAAAGAAGTAATATTATTGACATAGATACAATTTGTTTTTGCTTTAAATAAAAGACAACGCTCAACACCTGTTTTTTTTAGCAAAAGAAATGTTTTGCATACACAAATATTTCAGGAACTGGTTGTGTATAATTAATGATTGTCAATACATTCTACTTTGGGTTATGACAACTAGTATTTTAAAGAACTGACGGCATATTTCCCTCTTTTGTGCTGAAATTCATAATAGATTCTAAAAACATGATTGTATTATAGTACGTACTTTCATAATATTTTGCTCCTCATATTTTCCCATCTTTTTTTTTCTACTTGCATTATATTTTATGGCCTTTGTGACTTTGTGATATATTATGTAAGTAGTTAAAACTTGTGTTTCAAACCCTTTGTATGCAATAAAATATGTTGAAAACAAATGTAAACGCGTTATTGTTTATTTTCAATAAAATGAAAAGTATTAGTCTAAAAACCCTGACCCGAGTTGTCACATGATACATTTTGGGGGTCGGTGACTGATAGCACCAATGACTCGGTCAATATTGATCCCCGGGAAGGAAATGGGATTAAAGGTCCGAAATTTGTTTAAAAATGTCCGGACTTTGAGAGGTTGTTTGTTGGTGCCCGAATAGACTGAAAGAATCTAATCAGCCTCCATTGTGAAAATGTCGTGTGAAATTTTAGTCAAGATTAAGAATGACTCGCGTGCTCGACAAAGAAAAAGGACACTGTGTCGTGTTCGCGAGTTTAAAGTTGAAAGAGTTTTTAAAGAATTCCGATCTCCGTACAGCAGAGCACAGAGTTATACTTTTTCATTAGAGTGACCTGTTCTGTATTACAAAAATAAACTGCTCGTGTCTCTTTTTGATCTAGGGTTCCATTTGGCCAACAGATGTCGAACGGCACTTGTTAGCATTTTGCATTTAAGAGTTCAGACCAGTAACACTGATATGGCAGAATCTACAAAATCTGCATTGTTAAAAATATTTATCTCTTATGCGCATGGATTAAAAATTTGTATTGCTTTTCATTGTTATTTCTGATCTGAAACTGAAACTAAAAGCGACGAGTTTTATTGGTGTTTTACTTTAGAAATCCGTTTTGTCCGATTACCGTCTGCTAATGTGAAAACGACGCCATTTGTTGACAGGCTGTGACGCAATAAGATATGGCGGCGATCTTTGAAGGCGCAGCTAGCGTTACTTTTGCTCTGCAGGGCACATACTTTCACACCATCGCTAAGAAAACCGAAGATCTCAAGATTTTTACAACTTGTCTAAATAGTTGTGAGGGTCGCCGATTTGTATGTGTCGTTAATTGTGTAACATTTCAATTAGTAGCACTTGTGAATTCCTCTGATCGACCGACAGTATTCTTGTCCTCTTAAATCAACAACCATAAAATAAAGTGTACAACAGATCAACAACAAATGATTGTTGTAATGTTATTAAGTAAGAAAACGACTCGGAAAAAAATAAACAGACTAGGGGCGACATATTTTGTAGGTTTTTGACACCTCGTTACGCGAATAACAGTTAGATAAAATCCTGGAAGAGCAGGCATTTTGTGTAAGAAACATTCCTAGCTGACACGGTCAACATTCCAAAGTTCAAAATCACGACTGTCAACTTTAACAAAGATAGATAAAATAGTTACATTTTAATATAATGTAAGCTGAAATTAATGAATAAATAAACAACTGCCATGCAGAGAGAGAGAGAGAGGGAGAGAGAGAGAGAGAGAGAGAGATATGCAATCACTCCCTCTAGCTCGCTCGCAGCCAATGAATGATAAAACTTCTATCAGAAAGCTGTGAAATGTAAAAGTATCTCCACTCTTGAACTACAAGTTATCTATTTGATTATATTATGCCGATATCGGGATATGATCAGCACTGCATTCCGTAAGTCCAGCGAAAGGCAGTACTTGAGCGTGTCTCTGATATCTCGGGTTCCGGTCACAATATGCTTTATAAAGATACAGGCTATCTACTATCAAAATGTTATCATTATTTGCAAAACAATAGATAGCCATTTTCCTATGAAAAAAATATTATTGATGAATTTTCTTACCATCTAAAGACATCGAATTTAAAAGGTACCTTTAATTCAAATTACAAGGTATGTGCGGGCGGTTGGTTTTTTGGGGGTTTTTTTTTTGGGGGGGGGGGGTCTTTATTCCATTAGTCATTCACCAACTTTCGTGAAACTTTGAATTTAACACAAATTGTGGTTACTGTTATATTTTATTCCTTTGTTAACAGGAAACGTTCTATAGTATTTTTTTTATCTGACCTTGACCTTGGTGTTGTTTTCTTCGTTTTTTTGCGCTGTTTCCCCTGTCCATTATGATTTCCTTATCGAATGTCAAGGACACAACTTTTAGTCACTCGAAGAAATGCGTATTAAAAACTCATGTTATTCAATCTTAATTAAGAATTGATCTCAAATTTCGTGATTTAGGTTCAAACGGAAGACACTAGATGATATATTTTTTAAAAAATTGATATAGACAATTTTTAACAAGGACGAACTTCGCATTTCTTTAATATTTTTATAAGCTTTGAAATGGCTAGAACCTTGATTCGAATTATACATCTATACAAGAAAGACGTACATTGTTAATAGAAACAAAAAACCGAAAACAATGTACACAACAATTAAGATCACACCTATACACCATGTATACTTAATTGTATGCATAAACTCAATGCATTATGCTCTCTCTCTCTCTCTCTCTCTCTCTCTCTCTCTCTCTCTCTCTCTCTCTCTCTCTCTTCCAGGCCCCATCTGTTCAGCCGCTGCAGTAGCTGAATGCACTGTCCCTAAATCTCTAGTTTTCAAGATTAGTTATTCAGATTAGCGAGAAAAATGTCACGAACGAATTAGAAAAGTTCACAAAGGTCCGCATCGAGAGCACTTTATCTGCAAAAAATGTGTTCAAATTAACCCGAATAATTGGGATTTATGAACTTGCGCGTGACGAAAAGGGGAGTTTTTCAAAAAGTAATGACCAAGTGGTCAGTTCTTATTTTCATTTGGACAAAGTTGACTATTGATTATTGATCAAAAACAGATGTGAAAAAGGGATTTCTGGCCTGCTAAATGAGGTGGCAGCAAGCTGTCACTTAGCAACCGGACAAAAGATCTACGATTTATAGAAATAAATGACTTCAAAAATAAGGACTCATATTTCAAAAATCCGACCTGGCACAATGGGAATAAAAACATTTGGTAACCATGCAAAAAGAACAAGGCGGCTTAGCGTGTAATGGTGATGTACAATAAAGGAATAGCAATAGTTAAGAGCTTTAGAGCTTATGAAAAAAAACGTATCATTAAAGTGAAGCTAATCACTTATAAACACACACGCACAATGTGGATAATGCCATTCTTTCAATGGGCTTAACGGGCCATTTTACGTTCAAGCGTAACGCAATAAAAACGTCAGTCGTACAATAATGGAAATGAAGCGCTTGGTTAAGGGTATAATTTGGCCTCGTAGCCTTCAATGGCGATCGTATAAAACTGTCTTATGTCTACAAATTAGCAGGACAATGCAGGATGTATCACCGCAAGGTTTCAAAGGCCGGGATTTATTTTAATTTCACATTTTGAGCAATCGAGTGACACCAAAAAATGCCAATTAACCATGGAAACCGGTAAACGCTTGCTCTCTTTTCTTCTCACCCTCTCCAGAAAACAAAACACCTTTTGGAATAAAATTAAAATGTGAATAGAAACTGAAGATGCAAATTATATATGTTCAGTTTCAGAAATATTCGTACTTCCCAAATTACGATTATTTCCGGTAACTCTATTCTGGAATCTGCCATGGGTCCTTTTATTAGCAAATTAAGCTTTGTTCAAAGTGTGATATCATTTATTACCGGAATTGTTCAGACATTCTTGGACGGTGAACAAATGCGGTGTCACCGTCAGGGCTTTCCGTTGTTTAGTAAACTAGTCCTCTGTTACCCCACTGGTCAGTCTTTGTCCATACAGTGCTACAATTTCCGAGTACATATGAAGTAGAAAAACAAGGGCCGGGTGTATGTGTGCGTTAAGGGCTTGTTGACTAAACGTCCCGTGGATGTTGACAAAATCTGCGCCTGTCAATCATCGGACGGCCCATTGTGATTTCGTCCCGTGACACCTCACGGGTCCCCACACAAAGACTAATCATTACCTGGCTTACCTGTCCACCTGGGTGCTGATTGTTTGGTGTTCATATTTATAAAGTTTCACTTACATAATTAAATAAACTTCACAGCGAAGTATTTCAATAACTTGTCAGATAAGCCTCTAAGCTGTAATTTGGAAACAGATGACGATTTCTGTCGATCGATCGTTGATAGCAAACATGCATGGTCATTTAAGATAAAAAAAAAATCTTTTCAGTTTTTTTTAAATTTTATAACATCTAGCTCTCTCATAAAATTGACACGTTGGTAATAATTACGGGTACCAGTGATGATAAATGTTGAAATGTAGCTTCTTTATGTCGAAATTTGCAGCGTGCAGAATGTCGCAACGCGTGGGCAGGTGCGGGGGGGTAAAGCGCGTGCAAGTCGTGTGCAGGCCGAGGTTCTCGCAGACGACAGCTTACACAATTTGATTGGAATCTACAATCCCTTGGACAGATGACTGGGGACTTGCAAGATGTAGAACTGACAGAAACAAAAGAAAGTGGGCTTGCGGTTCCTAGGGAAACTATTCAGGGCGCCATGAAAAGTTGTTGCCATCTTGCACAGATTGCAGGAAGGGCCCAATGAAAAAAACATAACTTTGAGCGATCTCTTTTTGGTTACAACGTTTAACCCATTAAACCTTTCACAAACAGTTAGCTGCCAAATGTTGTTTAACGTAATAAAATTGGAGATTGTCAAGTGACAAACGCTGGTCTGCTTGAAAAGAAAAATTAATTCAATAGAATACGCTACTTTAAAAGATTTTTGTAAGGTTTCTTTATTCTTATTACTTAATGTATTTTTTTTTTCAATCCAGCTTTTTTAGTATAAAACTATCGACCAATAATAAACACCTTTAATGATACGGAAGGAGTATACACACTTTATATGTAAAGGGAGTCAGTTTAAAATTGTTTGATAATAAAATTAATGTAACTCTAAATTCTAGCACGTAGTGCATCTCATTTATTGTAAGATAAGTGCAATGCTCAAGTGAAAAACCCCTATAGCCTGACTGATGAAACGAAAATTGTTTAAACATTTTAAAAAGTTAATAAAATCGATGTGGTTTCATCATTTGTCACCGTACGCGTGTTTTCTTTTTGAAATACTTTTTAAAATAAAAACTTGAACGTCTAACAACAACATCTGATCTTGAGAATTTATATTAATCAAGTTGAAACAAAGAGACAATTTCTGCTTAAAAAATATACTAGTACACGTCTAATATTTTTAGCAAAGGTCTAATATTGATGGTCGTGAAATGTAACACCAAATTTTAATATGTCTTTTGTATAGAATTGCTTGATGAGCTATATATATAAGAGTATTTCCATGCGGCTTGGTTCATGTATTGATTGAAGTAGACTCTATCCCCAACCTAATCTTTATTGGTGCTAGGTACAAATATGATTATCAGGCCAGGCGTACGCTATCAAGCGCCCAGTGTCAAATTTATCTATAATTTATTTATATTCTCGGTCCCCTAATCCTAAACTAAATAGTGCGATTGAAAACAAGTGGTGTAAGACCAATTTACAGCGTTCCCGTAAACCGCCCGCGCTGAATTTTGATCCATCTCATATCGGTGCTATATCCAGCAATTGAACCGTGTCAGACATTGTTACGTCATATGCAAATAACGTCATTTGCATAACGGTTACACTTGCCATACACTGTATTTCAGAATATTAATGTTGACTCGTGTCAGATCTGCCTTTGTGATCTGGCAGTGTGTAAAGATATTTACAATATACCCGTATAAGTTGAAAACAGATACATTTGGCGCGATTATCAAAAATCCTTGGTCGTATATGCGTACCCTCAAAAGTGTAGAATTTCAGCATCTACATATTGTGTGCATTAATTTGAAAACAGGTGCGTTTAAATTGTTCTTTGTGATGTATTCCATGCGTTCCTAAAGTACACAATGAATATAAATAAATTGTAATAAAACAAAATTATCTTTAGACAGAAATTCGAGTTTGTTCGTCTTTTAACTGTTTAAATGTCAAGAAAGGAGAGAAAAAAGTGTTCAAGAAAATAACTCCAGTAAATCTCCCCATAAAGTGTCCGCCATAAAATGTCCGGTTCCCATGAAGATTGAGCTTTAATCAAGCGTTTGATTCATAGACTCGCCGAATTCCTCACTCTCTCAATCGCCAATAAAAAGAAATTGTCGCCTGACACGGGAAATAAGGGGTTGGGAGAAGAATAGGGCACTTACTTACATTGTTAGCCGTAGAGTCCTACAGATAGATGAACGTGGACGTCAGTGTAGACACCTCGATATGACGTTTTTATTGTACAGGTAATGGCCGCTAATGGATTGAACACCTTTATAATAGAAGCCCATCACAGGCGCTGCATGGCATTAATGGGACATATGAAGGTCAGTGGACTTAGACACTGGACACTTTTGAACGGACTGAAGAAAAAAAATAGATGTTTTGTCGCTAGTCCTGCCAATGTCAGGGAAGTCTATGTATTTTTGGCGGTGTCAATATCCAAGAATTGAATAGGTTTGTTCTGGACATCCGTCAAATCCGCCGGCGAAAGCAACTGTTTGAGGTTTTTTTTTTTAAAGTTGAAAATTAGTAATTAAAAGAGCATACCTTATCATCCATGGATTTTTGTTTTACTTTCTCTCATCTCTTATACAATATTTCATATTTATTTATTTATTTATTTATTTATTTATTTATTTATTTATTTATTTATTTATTTATTTATTTATTCATTTATTCATTTATTTATTTATTTAACTGATTTATCTAATTACATGTACTTTATTTTTGTTCACTGATTAGTTGATATAACAACCACAACATTCAGAGGCCTTGTGTACTTATAGGTAGTATAAATGTCGGCTATCTTCCAAATTATTTTCATAAAACTTATTAAGAAGGAGAAACACCTTCGATTACAAATAATGGCGTAATTTGGTTACAGCACGACTTTCAATTATTGATAATCTGAGTCCCAAATGTAGGGTATGTATATGCAACTCGTCTCCACGGGATAATCCAAGTAAAGTGTCTGATGCCAGATCTTTGTAACCCCAATGTTAGCCGGCCTTAACTTTAAATATCGTCCTAATTTCCTGTATTTTGATTTCGAAATGTAAACAAAAAACCTGGCAAAGACATCTAGTCTATTGTCGAACCGCCGCGTTAGTTGCCAAATATTTTTTAGTTACTTTTATTGCTGAAAAATGTAATAGAATTTGCCTTATACATGCTATAACCTTTATTAAAACAACAATTTAAAAATAGATATATGGTGGGTTTTTTTTATCCCCAAATAACATCTGATGGTATGTTATTCAAATAGTAATCTCGACACAATTGCTGTTGGTGAAATTACATATTTACTACGGATTCTCAAATATTTGACCAGCTTTCCTTGTAAACATATATACGGTTTGGTTTGGGTTTTTTTCTTGTTTTTGATTTACACAAGAATAAGCTAATATTTATCAATATATGGCGAACTGACAAAACTCATACATTGGTGATAGAGTAAACAGACGAGTGTATGTATATCTCATAATACTTATTTATTACATATACAAAAAGCCATCGATTAACGTTTATTTGTAAATCATCTTTATGCTGTGTCGTCCAATTTCTTGTTTAGTCTCCTGAACTAACCATAGCTATGTCAATTTGTCATGATCAATTTTTATAAAAACTTGTTTGGCACGTATCGAGACGATCGCGGCTCTGCGGGCACAAGGACGAGATTGTACAAATTCTAGTTCAACTTGACTATACATGCTACCCCAAGATTGTTCTTGTTTTCACAGCGGACATTACATAATATGCTGGCAAGTTCCTTTAAAAAATGAATTTACAACACTTGCAAAAAATGTCGATATCCCTAGCGGGAGGCCTCTCGCGGCCGCGCGCGCCCGCGTCGGATGGTTCGCTTGTCCGTGCATGCATGCTATGAACTAGTTCCGAAATTCGCGCCACCCCATGGCGATGAAACGCTGATCGAGGGTTACTTTCCGACTTTTGACAGATAATCTTATGATTTATTAAGCTGTCAAAAAGAAAGATTAATTTCGATCAACTAAGAGGAGTTTTAATTATGGCGAGTGTTTACGGTAATGAACCTAGAGTGCGCATTATACATATTTTACTGATTGCCATGTGCAGGGTGCCAAATATCCGTACGTGTCTGCCAAGAATTTCTTTCTATGCTACTTTCTAATGACGACGGTTTATTTACATTCACAACAGTATTTGGTTGTCCCGAGAAATTGCCATGGATGGAGGATAATATTAATTCGATCTTAAAAACCGCTCAAAGCAACCCACACAGGATGAATCATCTTCATAATGAACGTCTGGATTTTTTTCAGTGCAAAACCTTCATTTATACATGTATATCATTAGAACTGGCCATATTTGCAGAAATAATAAGAATTGTAAATTCAATTCAAAAATTGATTAAATTTTTAAAAACCTTTTCTCTGTTTACTTTTATTAAGTTTTGTATATATATTTAAATTTTAAATCCTGATTGTTCACAGAACTTATTAATTTTTTATGTACATTGAATATAGGTATAAATCCTTTATGTACATGCGGAAAGGTTGAAGACACATATCATTATTTTTTTTTTTCTCATGTACTACTGAAGTCAGAGACGAGTTATTTGATAATGTTTTAAGCATTGCCGATATAAATTTCGTTAATACACATATTTTGCTTCGGGGAGATGACAACTCAGTAATACTGTAAATGATCACTTTTTTCCGTAGTTCACTTTTTTCTTTATAATAAATCCAAACGATTTTGATTACTTATTTTTGGTTTATTTACATTTGTATCAAAATGTGCTAACGGTAACTTTATTGTAGAATTATTTTGAATCTTTATATTCATATACACATGTATGACATTTATTTGCATGTGAAAATTTTCTATGTCAATTACTAGTATTGGATAGGGCTACAGAAGTTTAAGAACTTGTGCCCAATCCCATTGTAAATACATTACAATAAAAGTAGTTCAAACCAACCAAAGCAATGCATAAGAAATTTGTAAAATGTTTTTATTTTGAACGAACAGTGACATATATCCTCCTTTCTTTTTTTTTTTTTTTTTTTTGGTAAGCAGATCCGATTATTTTGACCGGAATTTGACAGGTACGTATAAAACAGTTAGTTACCTGTGGCAGACAGGTGTGGAGGAAAGGTGATGACGTGCTGGCAGCCACAATAGACCTATGTTCCGTAAAACAGACACTATCGGCCCCGATCTTATAACCCAAACAATGCGAGCCGGGACTTAATTAACCAAACCGTTGCCGTGTTTGTATTTTACATTCAATTATCTCTCACTCTCATTATGTAAAAACATACGGAGAATTTGGGAAATTTGAATTTGACACATTGATTACTGATTGGGTTAATATGGTCTTAATCTGTAGTACATATTCGGCTGATGGGTCCTCGTCGACACCATAGAGCTTTTGTTCCCGGCGTAATGGGAGAAATTTCTTACATTACAACATGTCCATTTACTGAAATGACATCACATTAATTTGTCTGCATCGTCACCTTATCAGTATCAAATCAAGATGTCTATACTTATACATAATCATAGTAGATTATTTACCTATTGTTGAACAACCTAATTTGACTAAAAGGTACAATGCCCTGAAACTAAATTGCCGTTAAAATTTTCAAACTTTATCAAAACCGATCTCACTTAATAGATGTACACTTGTCAAAACACTGTCAATTTCGCCCCGGGTGTACCGGTGTCAGCAAGGGTGGATTCTGGAAACGGGTCAATATTGCCCGCGACAGGCATAAGTGACACCCATATCGCCGCATCCCGAGTATCGGGAATTAAACATGTCAGGTGACCTATGTAAATAGTTTCTGGCGAAGATTCCATATTGTCCGTGAATTTCTGGTGTACTTGTTACGTGTAGCAGAAGGACTATGGATATCGAGTTTGCTTTCATCTCAAACAGAAACTGATAAGAAAACATGGAACAACCCGCCCCCATTGTTTGACAGATCAAATAAATATTTCATCCGTTTTGACACATGAAGATATTTTTCGTTGTTAACTCAATCTTGTTCTGAATTATTAGTTTTTTGGTTTTTTTTTATGTGCGGTGTATTTTTTTGAGAGCGAAATGAAAACAGGAGTTTCCGGGCCTGTTCGCTTTATAAGCCGAATTGATTGAAGTTAATACACACCTGGGCCGAACTCCATCTGACAGAGTGTTTGCCTAAGCAGACAAACAGGAACTCTTACAGTCAATATTTTGTTGGGAAATGACCACTCAATTTTGCGGTTTACTGAAAATGATTTACGCTTAAAGGACGTGATGTTTGTAAAGTTCATTTCAATCAAAATCCACTCAACAAAATCCAAAGTCTTAAAAGGCTTGAAGAAGCTTCATGTCTTCAAAATGACATTTTATAATTACTTTTAAAGTGAAGAGGAAATAAAAGAATTTTATGGAAACATTTTGTCATTGAGTGGAACAAAATGTCGCGGTTTTGGTGTAGTATTAGTATGAATTTTGCCTCCCTACATGACAATATTGTTCCCTTTGATACCATATCCTACACAGATTTTCGACACTTTCGCGCTAAAATTTCGGTACTTTTAGGTCCCTGGTGATAGAACCGCTGGGGTCCGGCGGGCGAGGATAACGGTACTCCCCGGGAATCAGAGTTTTACCCAGCGCCAAATTCTGGTGTTGGATCCTGGGCGGGCGGACAAGTTTTCAATCATGTCCGCAATCAGGGGAACAAAGGGCGCTTACACAAAGCAAAGCGGTATCTGGAGTAGATACGGGTCTTTATCACCTAGGTGGCGCATTGTTTCACGTGAAGGGGTGATGTAACGCGCGCAAGGCGGTGGTTCTTTTAAGCTTTTGTGAAAATTAATCCGCAATTCTCACTTAGTTGTGGTCCTATGGTGAATTTTACGTAACGGTGTGGGCATCTGTCATGCAAAGGGACCAGTTTATAAAACTAGAGATTTGTATCGTGCGTACTGAAATTAGACAGATTTTGTATTTAATCAGAAAATCGACAATACATACAACAAAGTCCAGAATCTAAATATATAATTCATTAGGCCGATCCCCTAATGAGTCGGACGGGCTTTGAAGAGCTTTACGGTAAATAACTGGACAAACAAATTAGAAGATCACGGGAACTTATTGGATGTGTAAAGTTCCGTTTTATCCTGATAAGAGGTCCAGAATAAAAGGATTCCCTATCTTAATACACTGGTCAGCAAAGGCTCTGTTTATTTAGATAGCTCGGATAAGGGACTCGTTTATAAATAATCCACATCAATTAGGAGCTTGATGGTGAATAATTACTCAGCAAAATCAGCGCATTGTCCGGCCAAATACCGGTTTGATGGAACACAGACAAAACGTTCAGCGGAATAGACTGCCATGTCGGTTCTTAAAATTTTTTTAAACTATGAGTCCTATCAGCATGTTCTAAATGATTTTAAACTGCTATCAAGCTAACAAACCGTATAATTTTACTTCCATCTAGTGCTTTTAAAGGTTCTCTTTTAAAAGTGATTATTTCATTTGCAATGTTGATAATGCTGATGCTGTTGAAATAACCGTTAGCAAATTAAGGAAATTCATTAATTCAAAATAATTTGTATCACAAAGAAAAACCGGTCCTTTGATTAAGTTAGCCTAATTCATTAATTTCAAGTAATCATTATTTCTGTTCTGTTCTACTTTTGAGCGCATCTGTTTACTTGAAGCGTTTGAAAGGCGGTTATCAATAGAAAGTGAAAACAAGCTTTCGAGTGACGTGAAATTAACACATTCAGAGTCTTTTATTACAAATTGCTTCTCCTTCAGCTAGTCGTGTCTTTGATTAAGGGAAATAAACCCAAATTAACCGTTAAGAGAAGGTGGCGCTCCAAATTGTTGGTTCGTTTCCGTTTGATCTTGGAGGCCCTGAAGAAGCTAATCCATTCAACCTCGAAGATATTAGTGCTTGATTGCACAATAAAAATCCAATTACAAATCATTACATGGTGATTTTATCGATTTAGAAATTAGTTGTGACTAAATTGGATCGTCATGCCGACAAAGGCCGGAATGTGCCGAAACTGTTACTTCTCGACGGGAGCTAATTCGGGACTATCCGCTCGTCCCCGCGGGATTCTCATAACATTGCATTTGGCGGGAAAATGTCGACTGCATCGGAAGTACAAACAAGATAGTCTGCAAAATACATTATTTGAACATTTTTTTTATTAACCTTTAGACTGTTATATTACGACCTCCCATATATTATTTTTTTCATTATTATGTCCGCTAACAGTTAGGTTCTTAACTTTGAGGCTGAGGAACTTCCAGTAATTCGTCCTAAAGACGACGTAATTCCGAAGATTACTTTTTGTTCACTATCTTTTCCTTAAATATATCTTGTTTGGCTTATCCTCGTGATAAAAGGAATAATCAAACAAGAGTAGCGGGTTTATCTTTTCAAACCAAAATATTTAGACTTCTGATTTATAATAAGCATGCCCCGTAATCCGCTTTCGGTTATCTAAAGAATATTTAAAAGATGCCGATCCAGGCTACCTTGATTTTATCTGTCTGCTTTTACTACACTGCACATTTTTGACAGATTAGACATCGATTTAAAAATTAAGAATTTCGATTCTTTGGTAACGGTATGTTGGGAAATCGTGTTACGAATGAGCGAAGAAATAAAATCGGATATAAACAGTCCAAGAAATTAAACATAAACGTTTATTTTTTCGCCGGCAACCACCTCCCCCCCCCCCCCCCCCCCCCAAAAAAAAGAAGAAGACAAATTACGATAATTCGGTATTTTAAAAATATGACAACTTTAAATAAATAATTGTACGTTTATTGCAATAACGAATAATAAGTAGACTTTTGAGGGTACCGAAATGTGTTACATGATATTTAATAATTGAAAAATTTATGTAGATATATTAATGAGTTCTTTTAATTCTAAAACTGGAATGTAGCAAATATGCATTTTTTTGAAATTCGTTACTGCATTCCTTGCCTTGTAGCGGGGGTGATAATGTGCCTTTAATAATTAATTCATTTATACTAATTATTCCTAATGAACTCATTACATGCGGCCCGCGTGGCTCCATAATCATCCGAGCTCTGTTCAATGCTATCGCATTTCATCTTTCCTTTGTCTCCGTGAAATTGAGACTTAATACCAGGAGACCAATAAATTCGCCATATTGCTCAATGTCCGTGAAACATATTGAATAAATGATTGTCATACCTGTTTCTTAGTAATGCAAGAGAATTTTATGTTATGTCATTGACAGTTTGTGGGAAATTAAAGGATGCTTAGAGAATTCTAGTCCATCGGTCTAGTAGGTTTTTGTGCCTTCAATGTCGGTGTGCAACTATAAAAATGCCGAAAGCGTTTGTTTAATTGAAATAGATGCCGATTATTAAATATTTATACTGCGCGGACTCCTTCGTGACCCAACAAGAAATTTTTAACATCTGTTGAATTCTACACGCACAAGGATGCGAATTCGGACAGACTTTCGGCATTAAGCTCTGAACTAATCCTTTATATTGTAAAGTAAATAGTCCGGTCGTGAATAAACAGCCACCACGGACTGGACATTAGCTGGACAGCAAACACAGAAGGAGCTTCCGTATTCTAAAACGTGTAATTTAAATATTAAATAATTGATAAATACAAATACACGTGCAGTGTGCATATATTTAGTAATCGTGTTTATCCCCCTTTGGACAGATGAGTCTGCTCTGTCAGTCTCGCATCAGTGCCCACAGAGCAAGTGCCAACACGCTCGGCATGTTTCTATTTTTAGAGTCTCGCTTCATTCGATGGAAGGTACGGAAATGCTGAAATATCAAATGTAATTTTACTTATTTTCTATTGCAAAATACCGATTTTATTTTTCTTTGCTTTTTCAGATAAAAATAAATTGATGTAAGTAACTGCTATATCCGAAGTGTGGTTGTATGAATATTGATTATGTGCGATAGGCTCAGTCACGTGACATGAATGACTGTGACTCCGCCCATAAGGTCAGCGATTGGCTGACGCGATAAATATTAGCGTGGCGTGTTCAGACTTGCCCGTACTCCTGTGTTGTTATTTGTTGCATGAGCACGTCAGTTTCATTAGAGTAATATGTTAGACGGCAGTGGATGTGGATCTATCAAAATGGTGGAAATCAAACCTAAACCGAAGTGTTGTAGAAATTTATTCGGTTCACCGTCAGGAAAAGAACGTGAACACATGAAAAAGATTTATTCAGAGTGTATGAAAGAGGATATTAACATCGGGAAGGAGAAGTACGAGTACGATATCGTTAGTGACACACCGCTATCAGATAGATGGGAACTCACGACCACAGCACCAGAGTTTTATACAAGACAATACACATCAAGGGAAGAACGATTGAACCCGTTAAAGAGGAAAATGGACGTTGAAAGGGAGCCAGATAATGTGGAATCGCAAAACACAGCTACGTGCAATAGTCGACCATTACGACAGCAACCCCTTACAAGTATGTATTGTTTTTACTCCATGTTTGTTTATTTTTGTTGTGTATATTGATGTTGTTTATATCTCGGTATGGGTCTGTATTGTGTACGATGGCTGGTGTATGTCACTGATGGAACCCCACTCAACTGCACAACATAGGAACATGTCAATCATTTATACACTAATGTTGCCCTGGTCTATAGTGTGTGAAAACTCGGCGAAAACTACGTTGTTTGTGTTTTAAATCGAATGCAAATTAGATTTAGTACGCATTTATCCGAGTTGGAGCGAAATCTAGGTCAAAACAACAAAACTGAGCCCAACACTTGTGATGGGAAATACTACGTTGCGTAGCGGTTGTAAAATTTTGACATCGGTGTAATTGTGTACAGTCGTATAGAAAGAGAACTGACGGATGCGTGGACCACATAAAGTTGATGGGGAAATTTATGAAAATATATTAGACAAAAACACCATGTGTATGTGTGGCTATTTAAAAACCAACGTGTTGAGTCGGATCTTTAAACTTGGTGCGGGAATGTTTTGAAACGTGGGTTCAGTCGCGCGATTGGGCACGAGGTCGGGCGAGTCTCAACGCGTTGCAATTTCTGGTCAACGATTCGCCTTGACGAGATGCCAAGTTTTTTTCTCCCTTTAAACCTTGTTTCATTCATAGTGTCTTTCTCTCTCTCACTGCAAGTTTGTACAAAGACAATCGTTGTTTCGCTTTTGCGCGGTGTATCCAATATGTGAAGTCTGCTATTTGGGTTGTCGTTAGCAATATTCTATAAATCATTGTCACCCCATGCTGAGCTTGAAGGGCTGATGGCCGTGTTGGCACGTGCTGTTATATATATACACATAGACCGTAACAAACAAATAGCCATCAATAGTGGTCAGAGGCAGACGTCAGTCACAATTATCCTCGATAATCTGTTTATACAGGATTTTGTTTGTCAATTACAATTATTGTGTAGTATTGTTGACACATTACATTAACATCTGTTTATTGCATAATCACATTGACACACAATGACTACCGTACACTGAGAGTATAGATAATATATTGTAAAACCACAAGATTGTATATTTTAGTAGCATTCAGAAGTATGAGTTTTAATTAAAATTTCTGTTAAAACCTGAGTAAGAAAATTTGTAAATTAAAACACTCTCTGATCGAGAACAATTATTTCATTGGAGTTTCGATTTTGTTTTTTGCAGATTATTTGAAAAAGAGAAAGAGAGCGGACAACTCGCTGACACCAAAACAAATTCGGCTGTAGATCCAGAATTGGGTTTTTAATGTAAGTTAATTATTCATGTCTACCCTGAAGAAAATCAATTCGCGCGCTCGGATTTTCCTTTGTGGTATTTGACATAAAGATGGGAATTGGCATCACTATGGAACGACCAAAACAAATAGTCTATTAATAGTGTAGTCCCTCTCAACATGTGATGATTATAAGCTGCTTTTTGGAGACATGCCCAGAATATCTGGAAAGGAATCAAAATTGGTCATTCTCTGTGTTTATATACTTCCCTTCTGCAAAAGATTTTTCCCAATGCGTAGCTGAAAAGTAAACTTTGTATTTATATAACGATGACTTTGAAAACTGCTAGAGAGAGATGTTTCTTTCTTTCGAGATTTTTCTTAAATTACTAGCTCAAACGCGGAAGGAGTAAATGGGATATACATGTGTATTACTCCTTCGTGATTTAACTATGAAGTTTTATTACGCGAACATAGTACGAGTAAAATGTTAGTGTCACACCTCAAGGGGGATAGATATTTATCGTGATAAATGAGGGGGATCATCCGGTACCACGAGTTGTGTAAGGCACTGCAAGAGTGCACGATATGACGGCCAAAAAAGTCGACCCAGTGCATGACTAACAAAATTATTCCCCACGGTACGCAGAACTCGTCTCTCTCTGTAACATGCGGGAGATTTAAATTTAAGGAAGGAGTCTTTTCTGGTTTTCGACTTGTCAAACGTAAAATTGATTAATTGTTCATTAAATCAAGATGAAAGGAAATTAAAATAGAATATTTTTCTTTCTTTTTTATCATCATACAACTTGGCATAGAAAAAGTAATCAAAGATTACAATCAAACAGGGACTATATTTTTGGCGTAATATTGGCGTAGGAAAATATCACATGTTGCGCAATTCAGAATTGCTGCAGATTAATGAGTCTGATTTAGCATTTTAAAAACAATAACATTAATGTTGGATTTTTTTCACTAATGTAAACTAATGATATGATACTTGGGTTTCAGAATATGTTTTTAAAATATGATTTGCCTATCAAACTACATTTTTATAGGCTTTTTAAAGCGCCAATACTATACACTGATTTTTGTGAAAAAATCACTAAAATCAGTTTTTCTCTCTTATAAAACGGTCAATATATTAGCTTTTCTGTCAATTTATATCTTTTTATAAAGTCTTCATTTTACATAAAAATCATAAATATTTTATTATTTGAAGCATAAAAAAATAATAAAAATTTCTTCAAAATTTAAGAAAATTAGAGGAAATGCGGGCTAAGCAATATCAATTTTAGTATAGATATTTATTCTGATTTAGTAGTATAAGCTGATAGACATTCTGATATTCTATCATTTCATTGAAGAATAGAATATTCAAATCTTAAACAAATGTCTACAGAACTACAAAGATCCACACTTATTTTTATCATCCTTTACGTTGAGGAAAAAGGTAGTGACCTTGACCTGACCTTTATGCAAAAACGAAAAGGTCAAATTTGATAAAACTGATAGAATCATTTGGTAATATGATCCGTTTGACTGTGTCAAAATTTCATGAATTTCTTATTATAAGAAATATGTTTGATAACGAGAAGACTCCTTCCTTAAACGAAAAGAAAGAGCCACATGGCTGACACTTGAGTTAGAACGGGGTCATCTTGTATATTGTAAGCCCGGCATCTCGTAGTACGCTGTAGTAATCAACTTGAGGCCCGGCGCGCTCCGCCGGAGTTGAGGCCTGGGAAACTCGCGTACATTTGCATAAAGCTTGATTCCTTATGCAGCTCTATTTAGGTCATAACTGTTAGTGTATTCTTGGCTTGCCGCGGTGTGTTATGGGATACGCGGCTTCGGGTCGCCGTATGCTCATTATCTTGACTTGTTTATGCAAATGAAGCATTTCACCTCTACTGCCAATTTTAAAGCAAACACATTTTATTTTGGGTCTTGTGACACTTTGTTCAGAAAATAAAACATCCCCGTGCCACAAAAGTTACAGATAAGGCGTCAAACGTCGTTTCCTCGTTTTTACCTGTCAGTTTTCTACCATATGTTTAATCAGCTCGTACCTTGTTTTGGGGCTATTCCTAGCGATGTCAACGACCTCGGCGTAATATTTACGAGCAAACAACTAATCAATTTTATACAATCCTTCTCAAAAGACAAAGAAAAATTATCTCTGATACTTATATTGTTATTTTGATATTTTCCAGACTTTCTAGTGCTAGAAACGGGAATCTTCAATGGAGGGAGGTCCTTTTCTCAAGCCGAGTCTAGAGGACTAATTGCGAGGCCAGCAGGATAAACATGCCAAAGAGCGCCCATTTCTTGCCAAAATTTTCAACATCTCCGCTATTTTGCTTTGCGTTTGGAACCGTTTTTGTGCGGTCCCCTGAAACAGACAAGAAATCCTGCTTATTTCTCACCCCCCTTCAAGTGCCAGTGAAAAGATCCGTTTCCTCAAAGATATTGACAGAATAAGACTGTGTGCTCCCCTGGGGTAAATAACCCCTATTGGGGTAAACTGTGAATCCTCTGGGGAGAGAATTTATATATCTATACATATTTATGTGCAATGAACTATTTCACAATGACAACGTCATTGTAAAACATGATCTCATCTATTATTTATTTTTTTTATTATGTGTCGGTTCTTTCGAAGTAAAATACATTATTTGTAAATGTCCTATTTATTTATATAAGAAAAAAGCAAAGAGAAAGAAATTACACCTATGAGAAATTTATGTTTTGCTTCAAAGTGAGACATCTTTCTATATAGTAATATTTATATTCAGATATCCTTATCAAAACGAAAATTGTGTGTTTTTTGCTATATTTATTTTTGTTTGTGGTATGAAATACCAGTGTGTAAAGAAAAAAATATTTGATGGAAAAAACTTCAAAAAACGTCAAAAGGAAAGAAAACAAGTTTCTCTCAACGTAAGCCCCATATTAAAACTGAAATCACAAATCTTAAAAGAAAATCCATAAAAAATGATCTCAATTTTCTCTCTTTAATGTGACTACATTTCACTGAATTGACATCCAAAGTGTTCATTTTGAGTGTGCATGGAGATATTTGATGTTTGCAACCCAGTTAATTGTTCTGTAGTATACGTGTGTGTGCTTTCATCTGTAATTTTGGTGTTCATCAAATAGAGTATATAAGAAAACCCGCAGAAAAAAGTTGTTGAGAAACTTATTGTTGTATAAAAAAGTAATAAATAAAAGCTCTAAAGAAGGAATTTAGCTTGTGTTTGTTATTGATGTTGTTGACGAAACATCGCATTCTTGATTGAAAAAAAAAATCAATTTCCTCGAATCAAAAGTTAACAAGTCCCTTCAGTGTTGGTGTACATAGAAAATACCATGAGATAGTGAAATATTTCCATTAATAAAAATTTAGAAGACCTAGCAGTCTTGATAGAGAGATGCCATGGAATGGCCAATGATTTCCTTTAGTCAATGATTTTTATAAGACATAGCAGTTCTGGTATACATAGAGCTGTATACTTTCGCTTAGTCAGTGATGTGTTCAAAGGATTAGCCTGCATGTATTATGAAAAACTGTGTTGGTCGTTTGTTAAAGGAAGTTTGGGGGGGGGGGGGGGTATTTTGATAAAATGACGCCCACGTCTACCACAGAACCAGTCTGTAACTGTTCTGTTCACCAGACAATAATAGGATTGTGACAGAGACGAGATAAACACAAGATCGAGGAGCGCTGGGAGATAGATCTGTAGAGTGTGTGTATACTATATATACTATCTGGAACAGCTGTTGTTAGTTCCTAACGCTGCATGAAAACATCTGTCGACGCCAATTCTATGGTTATGTATGGGGAAACCAGAAGAGTCAACAAGAGGAAAGGCGCACCGAAATCTTCACTCTCTAGTATAAGCTCTTACGGATACTTGTATGGTCTACTCTACGAGAACTCAGGGGTATAGGTTCTCGATACGTTGGGGTTATGTAGTCGCATCAAGTACCGAAAAACCATAACGTTCTGTTCCCAGGTTTTTAAAAGAACTGTGCAAAAGTGGGTCTTCACACGTGAAACACTTCCTCACACAGTGTCACAACGATACACGGGAGGGGCTATGTACTTTTTGAAGCTCCTAAGGAAGTTATGTTATGTCAAAACGGAAGCAATTTGCAGTGACTTCTCTGATAAAATTGGCTGATTTAAGAATCTCCTTACTCCTTGAAATAGCACGGCCCGAAATTTGAAGTATACAATTACTCATAAAACCCATTTTTATATGCTTTAATTAGCCTAGTGATCTGTTATGCAATACCTATTATGGTGAATTTAAAAAAGATTCTTTAAACATAGTATCTAGAGTTAATTTTGTTTCTTTACAAGTCCATATATCAACTTCAGTATAGTTTAAAATCTCAACGCTAAAATGCAAATTTAAATTAAGAATCTAAGTGTAATTAATTCAAAACTTTAAAAACCCAATGTTTACTGAAATTGCAACCTAATTTTAGAACCTATGATTAGCCTGAAGCTATAGTTTTTCATCATTAATAAAATTTAAATGTTTCTTCCCAAATTTTAACGAAATTTACTTGGAAAGTGAAGTTTGAATCAACAAAATCATTAACTCAGGTAAAAGTTTTGATTAATATGGTTTATCAGATAAAATACGTTTTTCCCGGAGACGTATCCCGTGGAACTTAGTTCTCTCTATGGCTAGACATTTGTGTTTATGCAAGCACTCCCAAGAGAAATCAGAGCTCGGGTTCTATTTACTGGTTTAACCATGCACACGTGCGAGGTAGATCCAAGGCACACGCCGTCTCTATCTCTTAAATCAACACGAAACTCTGGTCGGTGCCAATCGCTCTGAAAAATAAGCAGACACAAGAAAATTCTTAAAAGATGTTCCAGCCGCTGTCAGCAACAAAGAACCAAAATTAGTCGCCATGGCAACCGACGGATAAAATTATTTTTGCACGAGCCTGAGAGATGATTCATAGAGATGTTTTCCTTCAAGAATGGGATCCTGATTTGCAGTTCTGTGTTTGTTCCCCGATTTTACTGTCGTCTGCGTATGGTTGCAGACGACTTCCCTGTCAAATTGAATCCGGTACAAGAGGGTTTTTTTTTATTTTCGATTGTGAAAAGCACACGTTTTTTAATCCTACAAAAAAGGATGAAAATGAAGATATTACGAAGTAAAAACACTCAGCTCTTTATTTCTTTATTTCAAAAGAATAATGGTGGATTGCTACAGAGCTATTAACCAGGGTATTAAATTCGGGAACATCTGGGAGATCTGTGTGTGCCCCCAAACACTTGAAACACTCGAGAGGAGATTGTTCGCAAAGAGAGCCCTGTTGACAGCGACCAAGAGAGGGGGATATCGGCGAAATCTTCTTTCGGGTCCATCCCTCCTGGGGTCAAGTTACGAAGGGTTTTGTCAGCGAAAGATTGGGATCGAACTTATCTGTCTGGTTATGCAACGAATGACAGTGTTTGTTTGTCTGTGATGAGAGTTTTGGGTGTTTTTTGGTTGCTTTTTTTTGTTGAAAACATAAACTGCAGTTTTCATTGTATTTGCTGAGTGGCATGAAAAATGTGTCTATGAGGGAAAAGTGTCGATTTAAACACTGTTTGTCAGTAAAAGAGAGAAGTTTTTAACAGAAATTGCAATTTTGATTGCAATCGCTGAGTGGCTATAAATGTATCTGATTCCAAAAGGAAAAAAATGTTGCCATTGAACACTGCGCTCTTTGTTCCTCGGTAAACAATGCATTCAACTGATTTGAAAATTGTCATCATAATGCACGGGTTTCTCCCAGATTGCAAAAGCAGGCACCCGTGCAAAATTTTGTTAATTCCCAATTGATTTTTTCCCCTTGTACATTCTAAGTCACGCTGACAAAGCGAAATTTTGTGATGCAAAATGGAGGAGAATGTCCACACACCAAAAATCAATCAAGGTTGATAAAAGCTGTTGCCTAGTATTCTGCATGAAATAGCGCCTAAGTTGCGACACCCTGCTCATTTACAAAGTCTATAGCTGGCTTTATTCGCCACAAGTACATGTTTCAGCGATGTAATTCTGTTGAAAGCAATCAGCGACCATTGACCGTAGAAGCATCCGTAAGAGGGGGGACGCGATGATAACGCTTAATGATCTGAAATCTTGATTATTCAATTTTCATGTAATTTAGCGAGCTGATGCTATCTTAATGGAAAATCGTACATCCAAGTCCCAACTAGATAGATCTTCTCCCGAGAACCATAAAGCGGAGTCAATGGCCGGTATACGTATGGTATCGGGAGCCGTATTACACTTTCTCCGCATTTTAATTGAAATCAACAGGGATGCTTATTCATCAAGGGCCTTTCATGTCTTATGGGGATAATTTGTCAGATAAGTACGGGGTCCAGGTCGGTGACACAGGATTTAATTGAAATACGTGATGTTGCTTCAGTTTTATACATCAGCTAAAAAAAAAAAATACCCCCTCATTCCCAACCTCCTGAAAACTCGTTGGGCTTCTGAGCTATTTTATGATTCGTTTACAAAAACCCCAGGGCATTGAAATTGGAGGAAAATGAAAAATGTATCATTCACATTAATTTCCCCAAATGATGCGTCGCTCTTTCGGACGTCAACCTTTCAAACACGTGACCTTAAATGCATTTGCCATGGTACAGACGTTGGCCCCGTTCCCTGACACGCCAATAACACATCTACCCACAGGATTGATCGCTGCTTATAAAGGAGGCACCCACGGTCATTATTCATCGAAGGGCTTTCCCATCATAAAATTATTTTTGACAAACATGATATACGATGTGGTGTCAGAAGCCTGAAAAAAGTTATGTCGGGTCCAGGCGTCACATCGAAAAATCCATATATAATGGCGGTGGATTTGGTCAGGAGAATTAACGATCGGCTACCGACGCCTTCTTTTGTAAGGATGCACGTGCGTACAATAACATGTAAAATCCTTCCAGGTTGTTGGCAGTTCTTTTCAATGTAATAGGATTAACTATTTTTCCTCTCTATGTCTTCGTACCTGGCTTTTCGGTCGATGACTGAAAAAAATAAAAATGAAGAGGTTACTACAGTAGTACGATTCCACTTCTGCCATCACCAACCCACTTAAATCCACTAATTAGAACCCATGCAAGTTGACAGACTGTTATGTAATATTTCGCGATGAGAGCGCGACCTATTTCATTTCTTTGTGTCAGCAGATTTTAATGGTCGACTTCAAAAATATCAAAATTTTCCGTAATGCGGTCGGTCACACCGTGTGTTTTTAAGAAACAAAAACTGTCGGTCTTTTATCTTCTGTATTTCAAATGCACTTGGCGCGCATGTTGTCTCGAGAATTTGATGTTTTGGGAGATTTTAATTGCAGGTTGTTGTCGAGGGTTGACAGGTTTTAACAAATTGGTTTTGAGCACACATAATGCGGTCACTACTCCTTACATCGACTTGTCCTCGATAATTCACATGGTAAGGTTCGTGTCATATAGTAGATTTTGAATAGACTTGTTTGGTGTAAATACAGAATTTACAATATGACAAGTAAATTTTGTGTGTATATATACACCACCCAGTAAAATCAAAATTAAAAATTATGACACTTGGCCAACTCTGCATGTTTCAAAACTTAAGACAAAGCCTCAATGTATATGCATCCTTACTGCACAACTGCACAAATTTTGTACCTTAAAGTCAGACAATGTGCTTTTTTTCCCCAAGACTATTCTTACCTTTCCGTGTTAGCCAATGAAAACCGTTTACCTACGCTTTTCAAGAATCAACGGTAGTTACCACATGGCTATTGATACGATATGACCTTTCACTAAATTTTTTTTTTCTTATAACCATTTGAAAATGTCATCTTCCCCTGCTTAAATCGTTTTCCATTTCGAATGCAGTGAATAGATGCAATTCAGTTGTGAGATTTAACTAGCCGTGTTAGCCCTTCGACTCTTTTCAGGCACGTAGCATCAGGGGGGCCAGGGGGGGGGGGGCTGCCCCCCCCCCCACTTTTTCTTGCAGCAACAAATATTTTAAAATTTACATATAAAAAATGGAATTATCATGGAGTTGCCCCCCCCCCCACTTTTTTGGGGGTATGTAAAAAATTGATATGAAAATAAGGAAATGAGGAGTGAAATTGAAAGATATAGTACGCCAGCCCCCCCCCCCTCCCCCCCCCCCCCCCCGGATTAGGTTTTTGAAGATTTTGGGAAACTTAAAATTTTCCTTTTTTTTTTTTTTTTTTTTTTGCTTGCCAAGATTTTTTGGATGAGTCTGGCCCCCCCACTTTCAAAAACGATGCTACGTGCCTGCTTTTAAAAGTCACTGTTTTATTTTTTAAATGTATATTAGGATACACGTTGTTATGATAAATACACAATTACTTCGTATACATTATATACTTTTATCCATCTTTCAAAATCTTTTATAGTTCCCGCATTTAAATTTAAATATTAAATAGTGAGACACTGCTTTCTTACAACCAAAAAAGGGGGGAAATTTCTGTGGTAAATTTGTCGGTTTTCGGGGAAAACAAATGCATAAACGTAATTTTCTCGTGCGATTAAAAGAGCAGATTATTCATTTTTAACAGGATCTGTTTTACCGTAACCAAGAAATGCATAGTTTTATTGATTTTTAAATAAAACAACATTAATCTCAATGCAGTTTGATTGCATACAAATTATTGATTGAGAGACTGATTGCAGCTTTACGACCCAGCACAATATGTCACCCAAGAGATTCCCGGCTTCTAAACAATTTTAGTGCCAAACACTGAACGGCAACACGTGACTAAATGGCCACAGCGGCTGTGTCATCCCCAAGCTATTCGCACGAGTTGTAAATTTCCATTAAAATTATTGTATGAAATAGAAATGTATTAGATATTACGATAAGCGTTTGAAACTGATTGCATTTCCATCAAATCGTGTATCAGGCTGCTATAATTTCCATTTTCTTGATAACATGGTTGATTATATCATTATAATTATTTAGAAATGTATAATTACATGATAATCGTGAAATCAACAATTTTACATAGGATATCTATGGGATAACACATTTTATTTCAACGTTTGTTAATAACGCTCAAAGCTGTCCCAATTTAAGAAAAGGGAAATTTATTTATAAAGAAGAACAACCCCCACCCCCTTAAAAAAACGTGATTGAAATTTTGATTTGATAAGATTAACATTAATTTTACGTCAATTCATCTCAGTTTTCAGATCTTTGTTCAAATTGTGCATATGAATGAATTTATTCTCTGTGTGAAACGTTTATATATGCTAAATGTGTGTGTGTAAAGATTTTAACCAAATTGATATATCTTTGTACTTTGATCAGCGATCAATGGTCAATGTTGTACTTGTAATAAGTAGGTAACAGTATTACAAACACTTGAAGTAGTATGTAAAACATCTTGAAAATTCTTGTTAAGAAATTTGAAGTGCACTGTAAATTTTAAATCAAATACACTGTGCATGTAGATCAGAGAGACAAAGGGAAAGATTAACGATTTTCTCTTCAGCACTGTTTTCTTAGGTCACTGTTGCCAAACCGAGCTTATAGCAATTTACTTTTTGCAATTTTATATTCTCAACAGTTCAACCAATGAATTCAATTTTTTTTTAGCGAAACATGTAAACATATCTAGGATAAAGTCGAGTGTGTATACTGTTTAACGGTTCCAAAAATAAATTTACAATACCAAAAAAAATGATATCGATCGATGAAGCTTAAGCAGTGTCGTGAAAAAATAACTTGATACTTTAAAACAAATAAACAGATTAACAAACAAACAAAAAACAGGAAGAAGAAACGTGAAATTGGCCAGTGTCCAAACTGAATTGACGTCTTGTCGACATTACAGGAAGTTCGTGACACGCAAAAGGATGTGCATTGTCCATGAAACCTATGGCTGTTCAATAAGTTCGTGGTTTAAGGAGGAGATGCACTATACATCTATCATCCCTGTTCAATTTTCCTTAAAACCAAATCCGGGACATTTGTTGAGGACGCTTAAAATGTCCTTAACCTGTTGCAAGCTACACAGCGCCGCATTACGAATCTCGCTAAATGCCCAAATAGTTCAATTTCAAAAATAACATAACCATCTAGTGTTTTAGCTGCCGCTTCACTGCTTTCATCTTGTTACCCAACCAATACCTCGAGATATTTTTTTCGACAAGAAATTAAAAATCCGGAAATTGAAACACTTTCCTGAAATCAGCCGAAGCCGATAACGCAATGGCGAGAGATGTTATCATCTCAAACAGGGAATGCTTTGTTCGATACAATCACAGGAAATAATAGATTTCTAAAGTTTTCAGACTGACATTCACTTGTACTATAAATGTGAAACAAAAGATGCATGCTTCACAAGAACCAACAACACGAGAGGTAATTTATTACATTTCATCTTCGCAAAACTGTGATTGGTATTCATAAAGAAGAAGGGGTTGTTAAAATTCACTCAAAATTGATAAAAATTCAATTTTTTGAAAGTAAGAGGGAAAATGATGCTCAGAAACATGTCCATGTTTACTAAATTAAATTCACTATCAGTTTAATCTGTCTTGACGGAGGCCCCCTTGTTTGCAAGTTTGTCGTCGTCGTGTGTCAAAACTTTTTATGGACCGAACAACAGAATTTGGCAAAGAAGTTTTGTCTGTGGAGCGGGAGATAAGATCCGGAGTCACCACGATGTCCCGATGGTGCAGACGATCAACACCTCGTGCAGTTTAGAGGGCTCCACTCGACAGCGTACATTTCTACCTGGTCGACCGAGAGGTCGGGTTTCAGGAAACCTTTAGGCCTACCTATATAACTGCACGACAGGTAACTTCTTTAAAAACAGACAAGATTGGGCTGATGTCATCCCGATGTGATTGTGATTTTACCCTCTGTTTTGATCTCTGGTCCGGGTTTTTACAAGTTTTTGCACTCTTTATTCAAATGAGACATGGTCTTGTTTGTACTTTTCCAGAGAGAGAGAGAGAGAGAGAGAGAGAGAGAGAGAGAGAGAGAGAGAGAGAGAGAGAGAATTGTTGAGTTTTTAAATCAACTTCAACCAAAATTTCATGCAATAATCAATGTTTCCTCCTTCAGATTACTCAAAGCCCACATGTGGGGTTCATTTATAGCATTTCATGAAAAATGAAGAGGGCTATAAAACGATCAAAACTCTAATTTATCAGCGATCTCCCAAGGTGCTTCGCGAGATGACGCTGAAATTTACTTACCTTGTTCTAAGTATACCTGGGATCTAATATATAATAAACTGTTTGACAAATGATGAATTAGGATACTTGACGGCTAAGAAAGAACGAAGCGGCTCCCTAATATCAAGAGAAATTGCCTATTAACTTTAAAGCACTTCAAAATTCGGGGGGCACCTGTGCGCTCAGGAGTTGAATAAGAGGACCAAACACTTGTGGCAGTGCTTCTATCTGGGAACTTTGCCACAATACACAAAAACTTCCATTCTGTTTTAGGACTTTTATCTTTTGTCTTTTTCTTTACTGAGCAGGATAAATGCACATTTATATGAAATCTGATGCTCTATATTTTGTTCAACTGTTGTTAACAATTTAGTATCACCAAAAAAAACCCAACTGGAATGAGTAATGTAACCATCCATTAAGATGTATATCAAAGATAACCAGGTGGTTTTCCTTGTTTATATATTTATACCAGTGTTAGCATTAGCGTAATAGTGTTGTATGACATGAGTACACGTGTACCGGTCAGTAACGTAATCTTACTTTCTTATTATTTAATGCTTAATGAATAAGAAATTTTTTTTTACCAAGCACCAATTTAAAATGAGCAAACAACAAATAAAACCAAGCAAAGCAAGGTAAACAAATATTTGGTTAAAAAAAAACCAAAAAAAACGAAACAACACCCCCCTGAAATAAACCAAACCAACTAATCCCACCCACCCCCGCCTGATATATCTTATTCCTACGCCATTACAGTCAATGACGAACAAATGCTAGATTGCTACATGGCTTTTCAAATGCTGCTGGAGACAGTATTTGTAATATTTGTACCAGTAAATGGTGATCATGCTTATAACATGCTTGTACGATAAACAATCAACTGAGCTTACGCAACCCTGGTGTTGTAAAAATATTTTAAAAATCAATATTATAGGGAATCAATCTATAAAAGTATACTCAACGTCGACTTCCTGGTTATAATTTCCTTGAACATGTATGCCTGTACTTTAAAGTTGCATAATATATAGTTAGAAAAAAGTCAGTTCTTGATGAACAAACAAACAAAGTTTTCTTCACCATAGAAAAAACCAGTTCTTGTAGCACAAATGAACAAAGTTTTCTCCACCATTTTAAGTTTTACGTGCTACTAAGACGATAGACAGTCTGTGGGTTTTTTTTTTCCACAACGCCCCACGAGAACCTTTAAGTGGAGGCAATAATTGTGAGAGCCTTTGGTCACGTTAACACCATTGACCAGAATAAACCTTGTTCATGGCCGTCTAAAGTTAAAAGCTGCACTCTCTCTGTCCCGGGGTTTCGTAGGAGATCTACACACCTCTAAATGTCTGCTTCTGTCTCGCCAGATCGGCGGGCCAGCATTCTCCTATAGTTCACTTTCCAGACTTCTTGTAGTGTACTTAATGAGTGCTTGTAATCATATCATTGTCTGGTCATGACCGTAATTCTGGCAGACCTATTTTGGATCGTTTTTAGTGTCGCTTCTGAATCCATTACTTCCTTCCTTGATTTATCTGTGTTGTGACGAATAAGAAAAAACCAAGTGCATCACATTACCTTGCCTTAATTTTGCAATGGTGCAAAGTGAAGCTTTTATAATAGAAAGTCTATTTCAATTAAAGTCCTTAAAGTAACCTTACATCTTCGTAAAGTGACAGATAAGTTATACAATTATTTTTTTCAGACAACTATTGTTATTGATGTCATACGGGGTTTTTTCTGAACTCCATGGACATGCAATGGAATAAGATAAGTTTCATTCAGCTTTAATGTATAAATGTAGAATAACATGACAACATGATTACTCATAACACAGTTTGGTCAATTGCATCATTATTTACCTTGATGTGATCAACCTTGTATTTTTCTTGTGAGCATATGAAGAATGTTTTTTCAAAAATAAAATGTGTACACTGTATTAACTGAATATTCAAATGTTCAAAAAATTCATTAACAAAATGTAACCAAAGCACTGTAAAAACTCTATCATGAACGCAGCGTGCTTTGATAACAAATAATCTCGTGAGTGACTCAACACACTTCATATATCCGGAAAATGTCGTCCAAAAGTTGAACTTCCCAAAATCTCTCTCACAAGACCCAAGCAAACCATGATTCATAGCAATCTGAAACTTCATTCTATCAAATTTTACAGAAAATATCCCAATAAGCCCATTGCTTGCGAAGGTGGACTTTTGGTGTATGGTCATCTTGTGTATTGGATGCAATTCGGTTTGATTAATGAGTGTAAAGGTTTCTCATTTGTGATGCCGATGTTTTGAGTCAGAACATTTATACTGTACTGCATAGATGATTCATTCAATGTTTAATTGACAGGTGAAGGTCAAAGAATGCTACAGGAAATGCACGTGCATATTTGTCCGTTGTCCAATCTTGTAAAACAATTTGCATAAATGAATTAGCATGTATTCTTCGATAACATGAATTGTTTTCGTCAGGTATTTTTAAGTGCAATTTACGTACACCATCGCTTTATTCCGGCCGTATAGCACGAGCGATCGACATGAACGGAACATGGAAATGCGTACTTCATGTGAATTACATTTTACGATAAAATCTTTATAATGCTACATACTACAAACAACACACGGGGATACCTAAACAAACAGGAAGAGACTCTAAAAAGATCAAGGTTAAAAAACAAATCTTATATATAAACATACAGGTAGCCAAAAATGGTATCCATTTGCATAAAGGTATTATTTCATTTTCTAGCAACGTCGATAATTAGCATGCAGACAAGATTTCTTCTGCACAATTATCCACTGTTTAACTGTTAAATTCAATTATTCTAGAGAGACTTGTTGATTACGTAATCCTGATGTCCTGGCGTCTCGCTGACCCGGAGCATGATTCATGCGAACTAATTAAAAATGATGGCGACAGAGGCCGACCTTGGCAAACACCAGCTTTCTGCTTCTATTCTTACCATGGAGATTTTTTTAAAGTATCCAAAACAGGAAACATAGGATATTTGAATATGTCAACACATCTTCAAGACAATTAGTTGCGTGTGTTGGGGATCAGGAATACCGCTCTATTATGATAACTCATTGCAAATGAAATGTAACATTAACATATTCACCATGAAGCTCTGACGAAGTAAGAATATTCCCCGTATATATGTATCCATAATACGTGATGAAAGTTTTTGATGCAAAATAAAGATAGGGTATTTTCATTTATAACACAGTGTTATTTTATACACGTATTGCGTTGACGGGTGTCAACCAGATCCCTATCGGTAGATTTAATGCGAAATGCCAACTTTTTTGACAAATTTATTTATGTCGCAAGAAATAGATAGTCACATCTTTCATTACAAAATATTTACTTACTACTTGTACTTTACAGCCAAGAACAGTTGTAACCTTAATGTAGCTGATCTTTTTACTTAATAGTAATTAAACATCATATAGGCTTCATACAATATATCTGTACTTGTATTGATGTCCTGGGTAAAATTGTAGAGCTCAAAATTATAAATAAAGGTGATCGCTTTAATGTTTGCTCAATTTATTAACCTTACTTTTAAGATCAGCTGTTTTTTAAGAACAACCTAATGTATATCCTGGATTGGCGTACGGTAAAACAATGACTTTGAGTAAGTGTGTACTTCATTTCATGGGTTATTCCAGTTAGCTCACAATTTATTGTATGAAAATGAAAACATTTCACTTATTAAATGTTGAACAATTAAAACTGAGCTCTAATAATCTTCTTGATAAACAAATGAGGGCGCCTGATTAACAAAGACGAATCTCCTGATACCAGGTATATATTTTAGGTTTAATATGGATTTTAAAAACGATTGTATCTTACAGAACATCATATGAATTTACATAATTATCTATATCTGGTTGAATTCATAAGGTATATATTTGGCGCAATTCTGAGCAACAAATGTTGTGTAAAAGTTTTAATGTGAAATAAATTTACAGTTTCTGAATACTAGTACTACATTATAGAAGGATCTGGACACTACTTTATTGCTAAATCTCTTTACAGCAAGAGATTCATTTTTTTTTTTAGCAAACCAAAAAGGTTTTGAAATATGTTATAATATCTGTACATTATTACATGTATTTTCATTAATATGCTTTTTGCGTATTATCATGCAGTGGTTTATGTTTGTATAACTATATTATTAGTACATTCAATATACATATTGTTTGCTCCATTGTGTTATTTATCTTTGTTGTAAGTCCATGCGTTGATATGTATATTTAGAAAACTGAGCTGTGCTCACTATTCATAACTGCAGAAAATATGAATGGAAACTTGAAGATATAAAAATGGCCTTTGTTTGAAAAAAACCTCTCTGTAAACATATTGCATTCTTCCAACAAGCCTTACATAATGTAAACAAATGAGATACGGAAGATAGAGCAAGGTCCACATGTAAATTTCCCTTTTTTAAATGTTGTCACCAATTAACACAGCTAAAATACATTAAGTAATGTTACGATTACGTACTTCATTTTGTAAAAAATCACAATTTACACTAATAAATCATTTAATTTTATTCTTTTTTTTTTTTGCATTATTCATCACGAGATAAAAAAAATGGGTTTTTACCCCCAAGTACTAGTATTTCTAAACAGAATTGTATTTTCGAGGTCTTGAAGTACTGTTGTTGTGTAGGGAGAATAACTGACGGGCTAGAAGAGTAAGCCATCTACTATGTGTTTATTTTATTCATGATACTATTTTAGATGAAAATTTATGACTTGTATTTAACATAAATTGTCATTTCTACACACATTAGTCATTCTACCTTTGCCTTCCGCATAACACTTCAGAATCAAGTCTGCAAAGTTTTCCTTATTACTGACGAACGTTTTTGAAAAAAAGTTGATTTCAAATGTCAAAGTATGTCAAGCAGTCGGAAAGAAGGTTACACTCTTCACCTGAATTCACACCATATAAATCACCCCATCTTTATTCTCCCGTGACAAAATACAACGCTAGTGAAAATTAGCATTACAGGTCACAGGAGTTGTAGTATAGCGTAAACCACTGTTAGAGAAAGGCCCAAGTATTACCCTTTTCCCGCCAAAACTGCCTGAGTGATTTTAATGCGTTTTTTGCAAATAGATGCCCTTAACCTTTAAATCTCATCATCAATAAGCACCATGGCTATTGAATCGACAAGAAACTCTAGCTCTTCTTAAACGAATAAAAACAGTTTTAAAACACAGCCGACACATTTGGGTCACGGCGATAAGTGAATCTAGGTTGTATTTACCAACAACATTTTCCCGCTATCTCATAATGTCCAATGTTTTTTTCAAGATCTAGAGCTGAAAAAATAAACTTTGCCTTTCGTACATAAACATACTTTTTTGCACAATATTTTGCAGTGTGACCTGAAGACATTTTTGATCTTTCAGCTTGGCCGCGTGTATTGACACGTGACAGGGGAGCTGTCAGAGAGCTGGCAGTTTCCCCTGCCATCATCAAACTTACTTTTTGCCGCGATAGAGTGTGGAATATATCAGATAAGTATTTGTACAATGATCTCATTATTCATCCGTTCAGTAAACAGCTCTTAAGATGTTACGAAATCTTCCACTGGATCTTTTAATTGAGTTCCTTCCATTGCCTTGCTATGTAGAGCAAGCAAAATAGTTACTTACCGTTTCATTCACCACGACCCGATACAAGGTGACATTGTCATATAATATGGAAATGTATAAGTGTGTTTAATTAATTATTTGACACAGTTACATACTCGAGAATCTGCTTAACAAGGTCTTTGCCCTTTGAATGCGTTCATCTGATAATGCTAGTATAAAATTGTATAAATACTGATATATTTAAATGCATACATTTTTACTTGATAGACATAAATGGCTTCAGGTTATATGTTACATAGCTTTGCACGTCAATAAATCTTGACTAAATATAGAGCTGAGGCAAGATCTAAAAATATATCCTATGCAATACTCGTGAATGTTGAATAGGTTGTGGAGCAATGCGTGTTATTTGTGCAATGGAAACCTAGTCAAAATAATTCTTTTTTTCAAAATTCTTTAGTAATCTAAGTATTTCTTTAACAAAAATGATGCTTGAAACACTGAAATAGAAAATTAAAGAAACCCTTGGACAACTTAAAAAAAAAGTAGTATATACTTAAAAGTTAAATTAAACTGAAAGTATCTTGCTTTAAATACATTTGAAATTAAATTTGGACTTACATTTATTAACTAATTTTCGAATAGATACGAAACTTTTATAACAAATGTATTTGGATTTTTTTTTCTCTCCATCTGTGACAATTTTGTCGATATCCCCTTAACAAGCAGAATACAAAACCACATAACAAACAAAGACAAATTTGAACTGAGGCTAGTCATGGAGGAGTTATGAATCATTAAGAGATAAATGCTGAATAAACAGTGTGTATCTGAGAAAATGACGAGTCCAATTGCCTAAGGTTAAGGTGGGTCACATGCTCTATTCAAAGGCGTTGCTCTGCCATGTCTGTATGAAGATATCATTTCTTGTCTTAATGTCAGTAAAACTTTGGATGTTTCTCTTATTCTTTTGTACATTGAATTATTTATGTCCAAAATAATGTGTATACATGTATGGTATTTGTAGATAGATTTATATACTTTCTACATTTTTGTATATATCTATCTTTAAAAAATAAAAAGATTTTTAATAAATGATATGACACATTTAAAGATGATGAAGCTTATGTTTTTCATTTATTTCCTTCCTTAAAATATACGTCAA
Source organism: Magallana angulata (assembly GCF_025612915.1). Lineage (NCBI taxonomy): Eukaryota > Metazoa > Mollusca > Bivalvia > Ostreida > Ostreidae > Magallana > Magallana angulata. Next base: position 47,092,982 of record NC_069115.1, read on the forward strand.
CATACTACAAAGATCCTACTGCTGACTGTTGTAATTTTAGTACACTGTATTTTGAAATCAAAATATTTCTTATTTTTTTCAGATTGTTTTTAGAATTTCTCATAAACTTTATAACCGTATTGCGTTATGTTGCCTCTAACTGTTTTGTGCCTTTTCCTAGCATTTCTTCGTTTGTTAGTTTTTACGATTAACTTTGGTGGGTGATTGTTAGTGGGACACCGTCTTCGTCATAACCCTCCCACCTCTCGCTCTCTATGAGGGTGGTCCTTTATTTGAGGAAAGAATTTGCTGTGCTTTCTCTTGAATACAAAGTTGTCTGATGTTTCAATATATTGACTCTTTTCGTGTTGATAATTCTATTTAGGAACAGCACGTGAAGTGCAGATCAAGTAGTTTAACAAGATTAAGTGTTGTGAGAAATTAATTAAACAGATAAAGTACAAAGAGAGTTAGAAGGTAAAGTCTGCAAATGCGCCATGCAGTGAGAGATTTTTGGCGGGTTTTCATCGTGAAAACTAATCGCGCACTTTAGTAAAATTATGGGATAAAACTGTGAAATTTGTCAAGAGATTATGTTTCATTTACATGACTACATTCTAGCTCAATCTATTTGTACTTCATGATTCTCTGTATTTGTTTACCAGTTAATGGTTATTTAAGCAAATCTTTTCCAATTCATATCATAACATAAGATTTAGACAGTTGTTTGTCAATTCAATTAACGCCAGAATACCGTAACTTAGTTAAATATTTTTACATCTTTCCAAGAATATTTTTGTCATTGAATCTCGTTGTTGAGGTTTTAATCAGATATTAAGGAAAATAGGTAAAAAATCAAATACATTTCAATAAATTGAATATAAATATTGTGACAATCAATCTTATCATCTTTTTAGTTATGGGTCACAAAATCTATCAATTGCAGGTAATTTGAACTAAACTCAATGACAAACATGCTCCTGGTTTGTACTTTAGTGTAAGAAACTGTTACCGATAGACTCCAGCTGATTTTCCCATAAAAGAAAAAGACGGGACACGCCTTTTTTGAGATACAGTTGTAAATGGATATAATCAGGTGATTATCGATGATTCATCCGTCCATGTGTTCAAGCCCCCGAGTCTCTTTCCTGACCGCAAACGACGCCTTTAACATATCCTTTCGTCTTTACTCTTTTAATCAAATAGCCATTTTTAATCTATCTTCTATTTTAACTTACATTTGTGGCATCTTATGTTTCTAAGAGTTTAAATCAAGTTTGAACATGTTTCTGCATGTTTAGATACGCTTGCCACTTCGGCAGACCTGCCACATCTTTTAATTACGTAGTAGCACGGCTTATTTATAAGCTTTAAATCGTGTTTTGACGTGCTGCACGCTTCTGACACCTTGGTAACGCCTTGGTTACACACACTTTACTCGTGGCCTATATAGTAAAACAAGTCTCAGCATGTTGCGTTTAAAACTTAAAATAACTATTGAAGAGACACTTCTTCGAACTTCCGATTCTTGTCAATTTCCTTTCCCTCTTCTTAAACGTAAATATGTTTGTAATTAACACATTATGGAGTTTGGATAAATAAATGGTGCGGAAGGCATAAATCGTTTAAGTGGCAAAGGAAATGGCTTCAATATTCTTCTTTCACAAACAAAATGCTTCTTAACCCTCTTCATATCTTGAAAGTTTCTGAACCTGTAATGAGTTAAGAAAGAATACCAAAAACTAAATACGCCACCCTTTCAAATCACTGACGTCATTTTATAGTTTGAAAATAATTCAAAGGGCCAAAGAATGTAACAAATAATACATATTTTTGGTGGATTTTGTTTGTTTGGGTTTTTTCTTTTCTATTTTTTTTTTGTCACAAGGGCACAAACTTTCCATGTATAATCTTTTTTTAAAACATGCTCAGACTTGTTATGTATTTTAAGCAACGTTGAATAAGCATTTAAAATAGATCCAAGGACAAGTGATACACAAAAGTGCTTTTAAAATGAGGCCGGTTCGGGGATTTTTTCAGACAAGTCCAGACAAGATATATGTCTATATATACTCTACACGCAATTTTGAAGTAGGTAACTAATAGTATTATATTTCATGCGAATGAAACTCAGTAGTTTTTACTTTATTAACCTTTGATATGTCATTGTCAAGAATGAATACGGATTTGTGTCTTGTGATATTGTAATATTTACAATGTTATACAAGTACATTACTAAGTAAATTATATTTGTGTCTGTACATTTTGTCGCAGCAAATTTAAGAAGGGGACATTTAAAAAAATATCTGATTATTTCCATTACAAATCTAAAGATGTTTTAGAAATTATATAACAGTTATTCAAATAATAAAACCCCTTTTAATCCTTGAAAAGAATATTCGGCATAGTTTAATAAATAAATGATTAAACTTTGACTGACGACTTAAAATGCTATAAAATGCTTGGACCCAGATATAGGTTCAAACAATTTTGCAAAATCCTGGTTCGAAGTGTTTCAAGGAATATTAGATGCAGGGTAATAAAGTAAAGAGGAAGCAATACATATTACATGTATAGGATATACTTGTTTAAGTCTCTATAGTTTGATGTAATGTTTTTTTAATACATTTGAATGATGCCAACATCTATGTTTAATATCATGTAAGAATGTTAGAAAACTGGAATTAAAATTTCTAAAACACCATAAAATTGGCAAGAAATGTAAAATCATTACAACAACATATTGACTAGAGGAAGTTTATTTGGTATAAGGGATAAAAACCCGAATTAGATCTAGAAGAGAATCGATCATAAAACTAATGTATTAATATAAAAGTGATTAAAAATTGAAATACATTTGCATACAATGACATCATGTATTATTATATTCAAGATGTTTATAGACATGTTATCTGAGCTGTAACATGATAAAACTAGATATTTGTTGTAATGTCTTTTTGATATAAAATGTGTGAATATTAAATAAGAATAAAAAAGTTATATTATTTTGTTAGACTAATTAATTGTGGAAGTATCTAAACATATAAGGACAGATAGTTTTTTGCATTCATCAAACCACGGATATTTTAGCGTAAAACACAACATAAAACCGGAAGTTCCTGAGTGAATTACACCCTTCCTGTTTCTTCACCGACGGAAAAACTTAAATGACGACAGGATGACATGTTTTTCTCCGGAATGTCGCTTCAACGATCTATGTATATACTACAACATTGTTACGTTGTTAAGATCCAATTCACAATGGTGTGAAAAAAAGATGAATGAAAATGACAGCCAATATTTGAAAAAAGTATAGAAAATTTCATAGAAGTACATTTACTTCTATGTACTATGACTTTATTTGAAAAAGTAAAATTCTGAAAATTATGCGAAATGATAGATGCTATTGCATCATTAAGTTTATTACAAATTTTTAAGCAAATGTTATACAAGTAGTTTGGTGCATGAAAGGATTTTTCCATTAATTCAGGATTGCATACAGATATCATAAAGCTCTATATTAGTTTCGCTTTCGCTTGAACTGGGTTTTACTTTTGGAAATATAACCCTGTGTGCATTGTTACTTTTTGGATTGTATATATTCTTTTCAGGATTGGATGAAAAATAACTTGTGACATTGGGAGTGTCCGTGAAACACACATCTGCACCTACGCTTTGAATATGAAATATCTGACATAAATATGAATGGATATAATCTCCAATCGACACCAAATTGAAACTATATAAGAAATAAAAACTAGTAACTTTGGGAGAATGAAACATAACGAAATTGACGATTGACATATAGTTTTCTTCCACCAGTTTGATAAGAGAACAATTCTAATTGCTATATATATAATCGCAACATGAATATAATAAAAATGGTCTAATGAATTTTGAATAATTTCAAAGTTTAAAAATGTATTCTTTCAAGAATACAATTGTTACATGTTGGAATTGTATTCATTTTCATTGATATTATTAGTTGTACAGATATTGATATCATTACATTGGATCAAATTCAGGAATAAACATTGAAATCAAATTTATAAACTATAATTGTTCTTGCTCGGATTTCTTCTAATGCATATTTTGTAATAAATAGATGCCAAATAAAATATGGTTACACATACACATTTTGTGAGATGCTTTACTATCACATTATGTTTTGCTGCAATACTGTAATTATAAAAAATATCGTTGATATTAATTTGCCTGTTAATAACTACATTGTAAGATGATGAAACGGTTCATCTGAAGATGTAAACACTAGATTCAATGAAAATTATATCTTGTTAATACTGATGGTTGAATACAACAACATCTTATACACGAAGTTGCTGATAATAACTAGTATTTTAAATTGAAGAATAGATATCACTCGACAGTGTATACAAAAGGTGAGAATTGTAATAATGTAAGCAGATAGTTTCTATTAACAATAATTTATTTTGGGTTGAAATTTTTTGGCTCGTTTGAATTCCACAGCAAAAAAAGATAAGGCTAATATGTTTATCGCATAGAAAACCCTAATAAATACCACAACATATGTTTTTGACATTTTTAAAATTGCTGAAATTTTTGCTGAAACTTTACATTCTATATGCATTCACATCTCTGTAAAAAATGTAGATTTAGAAAATGAAATATTTGACTTTACCTATACACACCTGATTTATATTTTTCAGATTACAAAGAATGTCTTTCATTCATTAACAAAAAGGACTTTAAAATAAAAAGGGCTTATTGTAAATCAAATTAGTAAGGTCTTGTTATCGATGTAAATCTTTTTTTTTCAGCCGTGCATTACGCAGGCATTACATAAAAGATATCATCTCTATCAGGTGTACAGGTTGTCCATTTATTCTATGTATGTTCACATCTTTTGATATTTCTTTTGAACAAGGTACTACAATATTGTCCAGCCTGAAAAGATGTAGTGATCGAGTCAACACAGGATTGTTAACAATATTGACGCAATCAATTATATCAGGTTTATTTTTGTAATCAGATAATTATAGAGAAATTGCATCAGTTGGAGCATTTGAGCGTTGCAAAGAAAGGTGTCGCATTTTGTACATTTTTCGTTACCAAACACGTTACTATAGGAAAGTAATCGTCTCTATGTGTGTCATTATTTAACTGTCATTCCTCATGGTTATTATCTATGCTTTGTGACATTCTTAAACAAATATTCCAACAAATTGGGGTTTATTTGAAATCAAGCGTTTTTCCTGTTTCAGATTGTCAAAATATGCATTTTAAATATAGATTATGATCCTAAAAATACCCAGCAAAGTATGTATGCGTGGAGAGCGATAACCAGATTACGTAATTTCATATCATGCTTTAATCTATATACTTCAATGATAATCATAATTTGAACTGGAAATTATAAATTTCTGAAAGATTATTGCTGTCTCAACTGCATTTCCTTTTGCCTTTAGTGGTATTGGGTCTAAAAGTCAAACTTGATGCGAGATTATGGTTGCAGCTGAATTTCCTTTTCCTTCTTGTGTCAGGAACATGGTGAACCAAACAGAGAACTTGATAATTTGGATGAAAAATGGCGGGAGGGGGGGGAGCTAAGGCGATGAAAACTCTATTGAAAATATTGACCTTAATTCCTATTAATATTTTATCTGAAAAGACATACATTGTTTATAACTGGTCCTTTATTTCTCCACCTGACAAACTAAAGGTCACGTATATGTCTGACGCCGATTGAAATCAATTTTGAGTGCTAAACACAGATTGCCTATTCTGCAATTATTACCTTCAACCATGAACCGAGTGACATTTAGTTGAGCTTACTGATCAATTGTAATTCTCCGTATGAATGAAGCGATAAAACTAAATCATTTATGTTAAATTCATTTATGTAAAAACGAAAAAATCAGTGATTTTCTTTTCTATATATACTCTTACCAGAATTATTGAGTTATTAAGTTTGCAGTGATCTTTTTTAGACCATGTTCCGTTTGATTACTTGTTATTTATCCGTGTTTTTGTTTATTTTCAGCAAGGAACACGTATACATGGTCAATAGTTTTATGTTTATTACCAAATGGTTTTCAGTAAATTTTTAACGTTTCTCGAGAAGAACGTTCCTCTTTCTTATTACGTTAAATTTTGTTTGCAGAGATTATGAAATTTTCTTTATGAGAACGAAAGACAAAATCGACATTTTAACCATCCAGTTGATTTATATTATGTATATTGATTACATTTTTTCCCATAAAAACAAAACAAAATCAGGGTTATTGTTGCTCTGACAGATTTAGGTTATGATAAAAGTTACACAGAGATTATTTCTATAATATATGAATGAATATCTCCAGAATTGATCGGTTGTCGCCACACATTAACGCACACAGCTGGGAAGGTGCTCTAACATTGTACTTCGTTACTTGTTTAGCTTCGGTACATACTGCCTTAAGCAGTGCGAACTAAGTGACATTTTTATAGTACGAGAAAATATGTCAATGGAGTAGGAAAATCCTATACAGATGAATTAGACCTAAACCAACTTTGTTGAGGTTTTCTGTAATTGCCCTTTTTAACTTTTGCCGTGGACGTGCTTGTATGTGTAGATAAATCATATTTTTCTAAGCCGAGTACTCTTGTGAAAGGAAGTTTATATACTAGAGAGTAATTATTTAATGATGGCTTTATATCATACCACAATTAATCATACAACATGCATAAATCCTTAAAATGTGCATTCTTTCTTCAAAGTTTAGATAACTTGATAATTTTGGTTAGTTATAAAATGCAACTTAAGAGTTCATGACACAAACCATTTTCCACTGCTCGCTATAGGGTATGAATCATGTTAATGTATCAATAGAACCATTGACTAATGAAAAAGGCCTTTAAAGGATTTTTCCTTGAAATATACAATCAGTTTGTTATGAGTATATACGCTATTTTGGTACAATGTTTTTGCTTTAAATGAATGTTAACGCCATGATTTTGCTATATGTACATCTGTATTAATTGATTTTAAAATTTCCTAAAAAAAAATGTTTGAACAATCAGGTTGCGATTTTCAAAAAATATTCATATCCGGTACAACTAGGTTAAAAGAAAATGCATCCTATCATCATTGTAACTCTGTATAGTTAAATGTTTATACAATCGTTTGTTAGGTTTATGTTATCATTTTTGTTATAAATATCCACCAGTAATACTATTTCAAGTACATGTAAATTAAAATATATTTCTTTCATGTGGACTCAAAAAGTAAGATAGAAGCTACTTTTATTTTCACTCATAGCTGGTTATACAAAACAAAACAGATTTGAACCATTAACATTTATTTACATTTCACGTACATTTCAGCAAATACACATGCACCTAGGGAAAGGCTAAGGATGTTATTTATTTATCAAGATGTGAGACGAGGTAAACGTAAAATGTGACGTCATTAGGGTATAATATTATATCCTGTTTCCCATCACTTTATCAGATTACATTATAAAAACCTATACTTGTTCGTGAAGTCAGAATACACTTAACTTGGGCAATGGTAAAATGAAAGAAAACAGCTTACAATGTAAAGATTTGTTGTAAACATAACAGTTTAACAGAATGCAGCTAAACAAGAATCTCAGATACTTCATTCATAAAGCTAGCAGCTGCTTTGCTTTGTTCTGTTTGATGGCAATGTGTGCAACAGAGGTTCTAACAAATAATTAATGCTAATGTGTTGTCTTGAGACGATTGACATTAGGTTGTTTTTATCTTCAAAGGCCTTGCTAAATCCCCTCGCCTTGGACAGTACTAGTACGGGTCGGGATGAAGCTGCGGGCATATAACGGGATTAAACAAACGTAAAAATTTCTTGATCATCTGCTGAGGTTAGGATTATTGTCACTTTGATGTAAAACCATGTTTAATGAAAATAAGTGTCTTTCAATTAATCTGTAACATCCATGTAGAACCATATCTTCACGAGGATTAGCCGTTGGTTTTAGGGTGAGTGAATGGGTTATCAGCAACACTGATTTCAATTAGTTCAACTAACACCTTGCGCAGCTTACCTGCGTGTTCGAAAATTGTTTTATAAAGTTTGTTTAAAATCTTAGCCAAGGATGGATTTGTCTACAGGCCTAGGGGAAATATTGTATTCATTGTTCAATGTAATTGTGTTTTAAATTGTTTTCAAACAAATAAAAAAAGTTTTAAAAACCACTCTTAAAAATTACATTACTCAGTCATGTTATACTGTATTGCATGTTTTCCTGTTCATTAAAGTTTTAACTTAATTTGTAATAAACAAATGTTTTATTTGTTTTAGCAATGTATGTTCACAAGAAATTTAAAATTATTTGCATTGTTTGCTTCAATCTTTTTGGTGAAGATTTTTTTTTTATAAGAAATGATTGTAATTTCAAATATTTATTCCCATTTGCCTTATCTATATTTCTATTTTAACAATGGGAAATACATGTTACCGAAATATTAATGCATATTACATAACTTTACCCCCCAAAAATGCTCGCGACGCGTGTGTGTTTATGTGTTATACAATACATGTGATTCATGTTGGCATCAGATATATAACAATAATAAACTTCTTGCTACATGCTATACTTATATATCTTTAGCAGGTTATTAACCCAAGTAATTGACCGAAAATCTTCTGTCCTAAAAACATGTGTCAACAAAAATAACTGTTAGCCAAGGTTTGTTCTTGCAAAAGGTGACAACAAACTAGATTGTACCAAGAATTTCACATGACATCAACCTTGACCAACGAACAGAGAAACAAAATTTTAACATCCAGTTAGTTGCGTCCGGTAACCAGCTTGCTTCAATTAATGATGTTCGCCCAGTAGGGGTTATTATTTGGTATTACTCAGAGACAGCACATTGACATTTTACATCAGAAGTCAATGAAAAATTCTAAATTTCTTAACCTCTTGAAATATGTTCATTTTTTTTTTTTACATGTTTTACCTCAAATATAGTTATTGCAATATATCATACACTTCTTCTTAATAATATCAAGACGTTAAACGTTTTGGAATTAAAAAAATTCGCAATCATATTTTCCTTCTGTGTATAGAAATTTTATCATTATTTTTTCAACTTCTGTGTTTTGTTGCCTAGATTTGATTGACACTAATGTAAATTTTATCTTTCATGGCAAACAGTTGGAAGACGAGCATGGACATTTTTTAATTTTTATGATTGACTAACATCAACAGTTGTTTGCATAATGATATTGGGGGATTTTATTTTCTGTATGATTTAAAAAAGGAAAAAAAATAATCTTCTTAGACACATATAATCCTTTAATTCCCAAATAAATTGGAAAAACAAATATTTTAATGAGCAGTAAAAAAAATCATGTACTTGTAATTTCTGATGCAATCAAGTTGCTGGTGTTCTTTTTTTCATTCATGTAACTCATAATTAAAGGATTAGTGGATTCTAATCATAGTCATTTTCCCCTGTTAAACAAGCGTTTCATAAATTAGCCTCTTGCAGTCTCCATATGGAAAACATCAAACATTCGTAAAACAGAAAATCACCTATCTAGAAGAAAAAAAACCAATCGACTTGGGAAAAAATTGTTCATCTTATAATTATTAAGATTGTTGCATTACCAAAAATTAATTAAATGTGAAGTTTTTAAACCAGTCGCGTCAAATTTGAGCAATGTTGCAATTTCAATGACATCCGGCCATTTATTTTTTTGGCATCAATCTACAAAAACGAAATCTTCTACTGAATCTGATTTTTTTAACAGTTTATTTTTGAAAATGGTGAGGTACAAATTACCACAACCTTTTATATTGTTTCTTCTTTTTTATAACTTGAACTTCTTTTTAACACCTAATTTAGTTAAAACATTTAAATGTTCTCATACATTTTGAAGTGAGTTATCAAATTTTTCATCTTAAGATGCCAAGCATTTAGTTGCTAAAATTGACGCCTTATTGATATTGTTTCCTAGAAACATTTCGGTTTCGGCCATATCGATAGTTGTGATGCTTAATAGTAAAATGATCGATTAGATAAAACAAAGCTTCGTACTTACCACCTGTTTCTGACTGATAAACATCTTGGTGTGATTATATTGATCATGTTGATATAAACTGTTTTTTTCTTCAAAAATGACACATTCATAGATGTATAAATTGCTGGCATAAAAATTAATGAACATGTATTCATACATGGTACATTACATTTAATTGAAGTTTAGCTAAACGTCAAATTGAACCACTTCGTATTCCATCCAATGTCATTTGCAATTATCATTCTACAATATTTCATTTTCATTATTATATGATATTTGGAATTAGGCATATGGACAATGATACGACAGTATCATATCTGCATCAGTAATAGCGAATCCAGATGCTATTTCTGTCCGCGAACATTTTCTTATATCACTGATTAATATCAAATGCTGATGGAGAGATTAATAATCGGACCTTATCTTTTGAGAGGGTTTTTTCTACGTAAAAAAAAGAAATGGTTGGCTGACACACGTATTCCTTTCCGTTTTAGTTTCCCAAAGAACATTTCTCTGTGCTTTGCTATACCCAATGATATTTCTAAACAGTACAAAGAGGTATAATGGGGGAAGGTAGAAATATATACAGAAAGTAGAACAAGTAGCAAGAATACTATCGTGTATATCTCTGACATCTAGGTCAAACTAATTCAGACAAAGCAGGGAATTCATCAATTCACCTGTCTTTGCACCAGTGTACTTCTTTATTGTTTCTGTGATTAAATGAGAGAAAATCGGGGAGTTGCAATTATCTTTCCACCTATGATGTTTTTATTTGCATTTTGATTTTATAATGAAATGAGAGCGGAGGGGAGGGGGAGATGCAATTTTATCATCATTCTGTTTACATATTTCCCTTTCTTTTCTCCTTCTTTCACTGTGAAGGGAAGCCTATATACAGTCCGCGTCTTCTTTTGTTACCTAGCGAGTTTTCTCCCGAACTTCACTAGTCAATACTCTCACAGGTGTTACAACTAAATGGCAGCTCGTGAAAAGATACGTTTTATGCATTTTTGGTGGGAGAAAAAGAAACACGCACTGATTTAGAGTATCACTTTCAGGTCTAAGCCCGGCTTGAACACGTGTCAGGTGGTTAAAGGGAGATAAATATTTGTCTCATTAAGAATTAATAAGTATAAGTTTAATGTTATTTTCTTTGTTTGAAGGAGGTTGCATAAATACTGATATGTTTGTTTGTTGTTTTATCATATGTGATGTCAAGTGGAATGCATGGGTTTGTTGTATTACTAGTATTACATTGCTTCTTGTTTATTCTCTTTTGGGAAGTGTACTGGCATTGCCTACATAGACTATGCCTGTCCACTTCTCAAAAGAGAATACTTCTAGTTCAGAACTGATATTATGATAGTTGCATGACAAATTGTGAAATTACATGTATTAGAGTTTCGGGATATATATATATATATATATATATATATATATATATATATATATATATATATATATATATATATATATATATATATATATATATATAAAAACTCATATTTATATAAACTCAATTTTAGCTAAGTAACAAATAATTTCTTGATTATTTTTTTTTATTTCTTGTTTTGATAAGTATTTTTATCGTAAGGTTAACTAGATAAAAAAAAATAGGAATATCATTTGTTGAAGCACACTTTACTGATAAGGTGAAAAGAAATTTGATGGAAAACAAATATATGTCTTCTTGCAATCCAACGAACAACCTACCATATAAAACAGGGGTAATAAAATGTCTACAGATTAAGTAGATGAAACTATAGAATTCATGATTTGACATGAATATATGCTTTTTTAAAGGAGTTTTCTGAAATCATTCAGAGAGAAACAGTTCTAATGAAAGAACCGCAATGAGTGGCATGTATTGGAGATTAGAATGATTACATTTATAAAATATTAACCAGATCAGAGGTCCAACGGTACAAAAATAGAAAAGAAGAGTTTTATGGAATAATTTAATTGACAGGATAATTGCTCCACATGAAAGAACTTCGCAAAGACACCAGATGGAAAACTTTCAGAGAAAGAAATAACAAATTATTCAAGCTGTAAATTACTGCGGAGACTTTTGTCCTTTGTAAAAACAAAATCATTCTCGTTTTGCCTTTTTAACAGAGATTAATACAGACGTTGAAAGCATGGCTCCGTTTTCATAAAATATTCACAAAGTAAGATTATGAAGACGGTGTATAGGAGGTTTTTTTGCAGAAAAAAATTATCATTAGAAAAAAAAGTCGCGTGAAGATTAATTTATTATTTATAGATGAAAAATCTAACCGCTCAAAAATCTTTTTTTCAAACAACATTAAAGAGCCTCATTTGTCACTGTGATTAAGGTTTCCGTTTTTTTTCTGTGTAATAGTGCCTTCTTAATGAAGACAACAGACATGGATATAAATAATAAACGCGAATTCTTTCTCGGGTTTTGTGAATTGACGACGCTTATCGTCAAATCTTTTATTAAGTCTCTCTGTGCTAAAACTAATAGACAAATAAACAAAAATCAAAACAATTTACTTTAATATATCGTAATTAACAAAAAAAAATCTAGTCTAGAAAGAATGCTTGATCTAAGTAAATGCACATGAGCCCTGTACGTAAGTAAGAGATACACAAGTAATGCGAATTTTACCCTTGATTTCAAAAGTACTGAATAACTCATTAATTTATTCAGTAATTAATTTTTTTCATTCATTTTGCCATGGTAATACTCTTTTAAGGGTATCTCGTTTTGCTATTTAGAACTATACCTGAATATTTAATCAGTTCGCTATGATCCCCCAAATCCATTGTATCTATTTCAGTATAGAAATGACGCATTTTTTAAAAAAAAAACTTTCTTTTATCCCCAGATAACAAGTTTTAGAATGTAAGTTAATACAGATATATTTTGTTTACGTAAATGTACACGACCCCAGCTCAAGTATTCTGTATCCTTCTAACCATTTTGATCTGTAGCCAAAAATTCCCTGTCATTTCACCATAATTAATTGCCCTACCGATGTCTCAAGGAGGTTTGTGCGAATTCTGGCCTGATGAAATAGATAAGTCATTAGTGAGTGCTTAGTCAGCTATTAGAACCATAAAATAAAAGGGAAGCCCAGCTGCTGTTGGTATATATATTTCTTCATCATATCATATTTTTTTCAAGCAATGTGAAAGTAATTACTTTATTTGTTGTTTTTTGCCAGGAGCTTGAGGTAACGAAATGTATTATTAAAATATATTGTTGGGTAAAATTATTGGATGTAATAATCAATCAATTTAAAGCAAATATAAAGACTGTTATTTCAGGGTCATTTTAACTAAACCAAAGGTGTTCTAGGCTATGTTCAGCTGTTTTAATTTTTTCTTTAACAAAATTTAATGTGTTCCATGTTCAACTGATTTTAAAAAAGAAGTTGGTAATAGCATTTCCTAATAAGTGCTAAAACCAAGTTTATATCTATGGAAAGATTAAATGTCTAAGTTTTATTTTTATTTTTAATAGTTTTTGTTTTGCTGCTTATAATAATGTCTTTATGAATGGAATAAAATGCTTTATTTATACAGTATCAACAATTTCTTAATTCAGCCTTTGAATACTAGTACTAGTACATTAATTGCCTCTCGTCATACTTTCAGTGAGCAGCATTTTTGGGGGGTTTTTAGATTGATATAATTTCAATAGATTTTATGGATAATCTATACACATCTTAAATTTAATATCTAAGTTAGATACCAGGGCAGTTAGATGTCTTGTTCAACTCATTAAAGGTTTATAAACTTTCATTATTGGTGTTTAAAATCAGTTCAAAAACTCGGTTACCAAAGAAATAACATATATCATGAAATAAACACAAATATTAAAACATATTTAAGGGTATATCTGTCTTCAACTTTTATCAATCTTTCATCTGAAAAGTAACTTACATACGATATTCAAATCATTTCTACAACAATGAAATCTGATCTTAAAAGAAATGAACGAGTTTCGTCAACTTTAGTGCGTATTCATATGGCGTAAAATAATTCGAGCTATATACATTTAAGAATTCTTTTCAACCTAAATAAAAATCATCTGACAAATGTCAGTCACTTGAAAACAGTACAATACTTATTTTGAATATGAATCATATTATAGGTGCCTTACATAATAGTTATTTTTGGTTTATGTTATGTATTTGCTGTAAAAAAAATTTCAAACATTTGCATTTCTTGTCATTCAAAGACGACAGATTTAAATAAAAATGTATATTATTGATTTTACTTCAATAGTTGTATTGCACTGCATTTTCGATAATTTCCATGCATTTGTGCAATCCCAGTTTATAAATTTAAAAAAGAACAACAAATTGTTTTTTTTAACTCACATGGAATCAACTGAACTAATGCAATAGGGATTTATAAAAAAAAAATTAAAAGCAGAATAAAAATAGAAACACGAAAATCATCAGACGGGAAATTAGGCGTCTAGTTATGGCGATGGCGAGCACAGCTAATGTTGATTCATTCATACCCCAGTAATTTGTGGTATGCCTTGGTATGCCATACTATCACCAGTCCAGTTTCTAGTCATTTCATGCATGTTAATTGCTTGTCGATTTCACGGAAATGGTCAATTCATGACACGCTCTTATTTGCATATTTTGTGTTGGCAGCAGTCGGGTGATGGCTAAATTCGACTACAAGTTGTCATCACAAAATTCTAAGAATGTTGACTGTATAGTAATGTGTTATCGATAGAGAAAATGAATTATTGTTATTGTGATGTTATTATAAAGAAGCACATGCAGCATAAGACTACTCTGTGTGTCCACACTCTCTCTCTCTCTCTCTCTCTCTCTCTCTCTCTCTCTCTCTCTCTCTCTCTCTCTCTGTGCGAGTTATTTCTGAAGTTTCAATGGGTATAATAAATAGCTGAAAAAATGTCGTTGAATTCGTTTAGATTAGATTAAATTAGAAAATTTAGGAAAACTAAACAGCTGCAGCACAAGGAAGAAAATGTTTTTAATGTTTTTCTGGGTTGTTTTTTTTTTCAATGTCGAAATATGGTTACCTGGCTTGTAAGTATTGTTATGTAAGAAGTGTCATTTCACATGCCTCAAAGGTAAGGGGATGGCATTTTGCCAATTACATGTACAGAAAAAATTCTTTTTATTGAATTTCGCGGAAAATATATCAATGTGAATTAGGTAGGTTTGCTGTTGAAAATGAAATTAAAAGAATTTTATTTTTAGCTAAGGTTCAAAAGATGGTACATTATACTTAGTAAATTATATTACATGTTATGAATATATGTTTTAGCAACAATAACTTGATATTGTGCATGAAAGAAGAATTAGAAAGACAAGGTTTTAGTCATAGATATTGAATTCTAAAATTGTTGAAATAAATAAATCAACAAAGGCTTATGTTTTTTAGACAAAATATTTTTAGATGTATTTAGTTAGGAAGTATAGAAATAATACGGTCAACAGATTGATTAATCATTGAAACTAATATTAGTATACAATACAGTCAGGTCTTAGCTACTCTGTTCACTAAGTACATCAACCGATTTTTAAAATGTATTTCATATCAGCTTGATACGCCCATTTGTAAAAAAAAAAAAAAAAAAAAGTCTTAAAAGTATGTATTTTAAGAAAAATTATTGCTGTGTTAAGTCAACTGTATTTAAACCTAAACAGCTGCTATGTATTCAGATTGTCATGGAGTTGTCAAGTACACGCACATGCACGTAAGACTCATTTTTCATATGCAGCAGATGCCAATAACCATGTATTCCCATCGCAAATCATTGGTGTATCTTGAATATATAATTTAAAAGAAGATTTAAAATGTATAAGTATACTTTGTTTTACATATTTTTATTTTTTCTATAATTCCTGTTGAATCGCCACCATTCTGCATTTTCTTGTTCACAGCGTGTCAGTTTCACTGACCTCGTGAGCGCGTGACATCTGATTGCTTTGCATTGTGTCTGGAGCATCTGACATTGGTTCTTGTCATTCTCACCTTAAGACAAAACCACAGTATATTTTATTTAAAATATATAAATATCCTCCATGTAACACTGACTATAAAACTATTTGTTTGTTGGTTAGTTTTATAATGTCTGGGGGTAGTTTTTTGTTGGTAATTCTAGTTATAGAAAGTTTAGAAATATATATACCTGTTATAATATGTATACGAATAGATAATATGAAATGCTGGAATTTTCTATAAGATTTTCCAATGAAATTTGGAATGTTTTCTCTTATCTCTAAAAGTCAAGACGTAAAAATTCTTGGCATCAAACGGACAGGATTTCCAATTTTATCGCAGCAAAAAATGAAGAACACGATGATATGTTAAAAGATATAAATCTCTATCATATAAATTTAGAATTCATTGTCATTTTTTTTAAAATAAGGGGATTTTTCCCACCAAATTCTTGCTGTCTGCATGTTTGTTATTTTTGTATACCTTTGTTATTTATGTTTATATGTATAAAAGAACGTATTATACGGATATAATGTGTCTTTTTCCAAGTATTCGTATTCTAGAACTTTATATTCTTCCTGTAAAGCCGATCTGAAGAATGTGAAAGATGTTACCTACATTTTGCATGTTTTGTGCACATTACATGTATGTACGAAAGAATCAGATTTCTCTATGTTAAAGAAATCTGATGGATGGACAACAGATGACTTTACATGTTGCAATTTATTTTGTATATCACAGAGATAATTCAAGATATATCTGTCTGCCCTGTATCTTCTTATAAACTATCACGTTATCTCAGAAAGCAACTGAACTCGGACATAAGGCATCTGACATCATTCAGTCTCGTTTTGACTCCACCTCTTCTTTGACCTCGCGGTATCTTTACACACACAAAAAGCATAGATGGAAGAAAAGGGGGTGATACTGTATATTTCATCTAATTCTTCGGCCTTTTGAACTCTTGTTTGTCATCTAAACACGTCTACGCCCAGGCGGACCTTTTACCTCGTTTTCGAAGTCCTTTCAGGCGATCTTCTGTGACGTAGGCAATTTGTCAAAGGACACGTGGTTACAATAAATACCGACTTGGTACAATATTGCTCGCGCATTTAGGGAGAATTTTGATATATCAATGACCCCTTTGAGTCAAGCATTTGTATTATATATTAATTCAATCAAATGCCTTTTTTAGATTATTTACAAAATTACTTTATAGTTTTTCATAAAGTATAAACTTAAACTGAAAATTTCAATTAATATGACTGATAAATAAAAATTCTATACCTAATGATTTATTTTTTTTTATTTCGTGAACCCAAATTTAAGATTTATCTTTTTACGGCAAACATACAATTTTCTTTAAACTTTTTATTTGAAAAGGAATATTGTGGATGTTGATTAAGTTGTTCGTAAAGTTCAAATACTTGGCGACCTCTCCTTACCTGTCAAAGGATATTTATCTCGTTTCCTAGTGCCTTTTTTCTAGCCTTTTTATGAAGTACAAGTCAATATTCTGCGGTAGATTTAATTAAGTTTGACACTAAAAAAGGTATATATCAATGATTTTGTATACTATATCTAATAAGGTAGAAACTATCGTCTGAGTGCTGAATTTATCATGATGCACAATTAACTGGGAAGATAAATTTAACCATACAAAGGGTTAAATTAAACGTTTATTCATTTTTCTTTGCCTTGCTTGTAAATGTTTTTGTTATGTAAATGCAAAATTTGATTATATTTTTCCTCTAAGTAATATATGTAGTGTTAATTCAGTACTGCTGTTGAAGACAGCAATACATGATTAATATTGTAATTTATTGTATTGTATTTATTCAAAGAGATATAAATGTATTGCATGGATTTCTTATCAAAAAGATGTCAAGTTTACCTATGAATGCAGGTCAAATCTGTCTGTCTTAAATATACAGTCGATATGGAGTTTTTGCTACCAAAAAGGAAATTAAATAATACTCCAGACTTTTGGCTGCAGCAAAAAAAATTATTTCTTAAAAGGAAAGTCTTATCATTGTAAACAAATCTGCTTTTCTTTGTCACTAAAGTGCGAACAGGTGCCCGTTTCGGGATCCGGGGAAACTCGATAGTTTTTCGGCAAAATTATTTATTACTAAGCAGTCCGAGTTAAATGAATTTCTCACGACCCTAGTTATTAAAATTAAGAAAATAAATTGATGACCCAGACCTATTTCGTATAAGCGAGGCATTGAAACGGCTTCGTTACAAACCGACTGTACCTATATTTGCCGCTTCTTGGGTTAAGTTATTTTTTGAAGATATGACATGTGTGAGTTACCGGTGTATTATTTCATTATATACTTCATAAGAACAATATTAAGATCCGTCACACTTCGCTGAGCGTGGTCATTTCCCATAACAATAACGGGAGTCTGGAACAACAGGCAGACCTAGTGATTATTAAACAGACTTTCTGTAGCCGCGCTGTTTTTACAAACCGTTTCATCTCCCGAGCACGTGTGTTTGTAAGGAAAACAATGTCACAAACATGTAATAAGTTTTAATAACTTTAACACACCCTTTGATGTTTTCTTAACAAAAACATCAACGGTACTAATTTTGACTGCTATGAAAAAGAAAATATTTAAACATTAGGTTAATGCATTTCTAACTGTCAATCATAAAGTGCGGTAATTCAGAATGCTTTGAAGAGGCAAAGTACGAGGTGTGCTGTTTGCAAAAGCCTGCATTTCCATTGTGGTAGTATGAAAAATAGTTGTATAGAGATTGTAAATTAAACATATATTTGTTAACAGCACGACCTGGACTAGCACCTGGTTGTGTACCCCATGCAGCGCACCCTGTTCATCAGTTCCCATCAGTGTACCCGGTCATAAAAATGCAATGTTCTTTAGATTTATTTGTGTATTTATATCTATCTGACTGTTTATAACTTTTGGCTATAAGAAAAAAGTTGATTTAGTGCTATCAATATAAGTATGAAAACCACCCCAGTTACCAAATTGCGGATCGTAGCCAAGAAGACTTCAAAGAAAACTTATACAAGAAGGAATTCAATCGTCCACAAATCGCACAACAAATGTGTAGGTATAATATAAAGGGCCTGTGTTATTGAGACATAGTTTTCTCTTTTTTCTATTACCGGAGTTCTTGATGTCTTGTTTCACTTGTTAAAATCTTTGTCTCTCCTTTTGTATCTCCGACCTTTCGGCTCCATCAACAAAACGTACGTATTTCTGAATTTCAAAATGGGAATTCCTTCTTCGTCAGTTTGTTTTGGACGTTTACGGGCAATCTGCGTACACTTTGATTATACCCTAATAGACAACCCCGCTGCCGATAATAATTAATGCGTACCCAAGTTAACGGCGACAAGATCATTTATCATCATGGGAAATCGAAACCTTCCGTCTTTTAGATACACGGATGACGACCAGGCTGATAAGAAGATTAATATTTAAGAGTATACCATTGCTTTGTAAATCCTCAACGAGGCCTGCGATCGCCGACGCGTTTTTCTGTAGATGAGTAGCGAAAAGAGACATACCATTCTCTTGTAAAATTTCGAATTTACATTGGAGGGTAGTTAAAGCAAAATTTCCTTTACAATTTGATTCCGCTTTTTGTTGATTTCATATCATATTTTATATTTCGAATTTACTTGGTGGATGCAAATACAAAATGTTCTTTACAATTTTATGAAAGGTGCATATTGTGATATTGTATTAAAAAGTTTGAATTGAGAGTGCGGGCGTAAAAGCATTTAGTTTGCAACACAATATTTGCCGTATTGAAACTTTTTATACTAATGTTGTACAATTTGAATTCATTGGTTGGGTGTGTACGAAATTTTCAAACCAATATTGTATAGCTCTATGAAAGTGTATATTTAATGGATGGGCGTACGATAAAAAAAATATGATATGAAAATTATGATACGCCTCTGGCATAACGTAAAGTTAAAAAACAATGCTCAATGATGAGTGCACTTGGAGTTATAAATGTTTTATGTCAAATTCCAAAATTGAAGGAAGTTCAAAATATAGCTAGTTAACCTTTGTTATAGGTTGGGGTTTATCATGCCACAATCAAGCACACAGTGTACCAAAATATGTACAAGAAATGGAGGGAACAGTTACTGGAAAGAAAATATTTGCTGACCAAATTGTATACCGCTATATTCCGTCAAAATGTTGACAGACTGACAATCTCCTAATGAATCATTAATTCATTAGTATCACAAACACTTCCATCACCCAGAGTGGAGGCTAACTGGTCTACGACGATTGATAAGGACCCAGATCGTCTAATGGATTATCTCTCGTAAAGATAATGCCGTCTGGCCATTCGGAATTAAACCGGAAATAAATAAATACTGAAACCGAGTTAACAATGCTATCATTTCTACAACTGATCCTTCTTTCTTTAGGATAATAGTTTACTCTTTTCCAAAGCAATTCAATTCAACCACAAATTCAACATCTTATCACCCCGGGTACTACTTGTTTCCGCGGATGTTTTTAATTTGTGTTTGTCGTGATTCGCGTGCTCTATTACGATGTCCGGAAGCTCTTTATTACCGAGTCGTCAGAAAAAAAAGATAAAAACCATTGCTCCTGTAATCATTGGAACCATTTCGTGTTATGAATATTATCTAATGCTTGCAAGATCGAAATAGCTTTTCTGTGCGTGAAGGTTCTAGGCCACTGTCTTGTGTAAGTTTTCCAATGTGTGGAAGAAAGTTTGAGTGAGAATAACTAAAACTTTTTTTTTCACTTTTTTAAAGATGCTTCATGTCCTTCGCCTTGCAATCAACAATGAATTGTTTGCACGTCCACCGCGCACAGCGGGTGATGAATGGCTGTTAGATATCACAGATAACGGTTTCCCCCTGTTACTCTATTACATCAATGTTCTGAGATATGCACACGAAAAATACGATGTTGTGCCAACATGTTCATATTTCAGTCTGTCTTTTATGCCCATCTTTTGGTAAGGAGAAATGTTCTGGTGTGGATACAATGTCGCGTTTATTCTGCAAAACCACATCAAAAAGAACAAACTGCGCTGTTTTAACGCTAAACTCATTAAACTTTGTGAGTTTCTTTTTAAATATATTTAGGAGACGAAACCACTTTATTGTTTAACCGACTTTTATCCAGGAATGCACTTCGTGCATGTGCAAACTACACACCGGACATAATTGAATTGAATATCTTCCTCTGTTTTAATGAAGATAAGAGCATCCCCTTTTACAGACATTGACTTTATACTACAAGTGCTCGACATGTTATAAGCACCCTGAGGTATTGTCAACATCCTATATCTGTCTAAAAATACGTCGCAAAAATATTATGAAAGCTTTTCACATGACACAGACTATTCAAGTTGCAAATTTATATTTTTAAATTGTAAAAATTTTACTTTATTTTCTCGCATATATACATGTATATCATGTGTATCTGAGGGTATTAAACAAGTTTTTTGATGTTCTACATAGTCCGACATTTAATCAGCAGTGTGCAATTTTTTAAATCTGTAATTAATCTAATGTTGCAATTTGATAGCCAAATTGTGTTCTATCAGATAATTCATTAATTGAAAGATGGTCCTGGGAAAAGGTGAAATGTTAAAGACGGGATAAAGGGTCTCATTTTCCAAGCGCCCATTCGTTCCTCGTGGAGCGGTCCCTAATGTATCAGAATTAGGGGGGTTCAAGGATGGCAGATAAAAAGAAAACTCTCTGTCATTATCCCCAATCGCCAAACAGAATTAGTTCCGTTTCGTTTGATTTAACCCGTTATGTAGAGAACAAAGAGAGACTTCACACACATCAAATAATCCGTTCGGGGATAGGATCCCCGGTCATAGCTGGTCGGGATCGGGGTTTACATATGGTTTTCATTAGAGACAGAAAACGGACAGAATGTTTTGCAACTTTGACTTCATGTCAGAACTGACTTTAGAAATGATTTTTTTTTACCAAACAATATTTTCTATAAGCAGTGCAAAGAGCCGTAGCAGGTGTTGCGATGAGAGACGTCCAAAGCAAATTTGACCCTCGCCCATTGCTGCATAAGCCATAAGTTTGTGTTGTCAAACAATTCCTTCTTTTCTGAGATACCGTAGTACAATATGGTGCTTGTCAGCTGGGTTTCTCTCAGCGCAGTAATAATCAAGTAAATTGTTTCTGCAGAGATCAGTTCGCTCTTATCCATGTGCATCTTGTCAGCTAAACGATAATTTGTTTCAGTCTGCAGTGAAAAACCATATTGCAAACATGGTCTTACTTTACTAAAATGTATATGATGCAAACAGTGGACTTGAAGGGGGTAATTAGGTCCTTCGATCAGACACGCGTAGGTAAATGTATCTAGACTCTGTCTTATCGTGCTAAACATAGTGTCAGAGTCTGCATAATGACCTGTAAATGTCGAAGCATGTCTTCATTAAACGTATTTGCATGCCAAAGTCGTGGCAAAATCTATGCTTTATCAAACAGATTTCAAAGCAAATTAGCTTGGATTAGCTTTATAAATTCTTAACGACCAGTTAACACTGAATGAAGCATTAAACTCTCGGTCGTTAATTCTCTTCGCTTGAGACTCGTGCGTGCCAACCTCGCGTCCATATTGCACAGAACCTTCGTTTTACGTAAACGCGATCGCGATGCTTCATGGCAGCGCCTTATCTCTCATACTTCAACCCGCGCTAACGAATCTTCTACTTAACCAGACAAAATGACATGCATCATGTAGAACCTCCAAATTCCCTTGATCGAACGTCCCAGCGATTTCGCCTAAGTTATTTTAGCAGCTTCTATTTAAAAGGTTAAAAATCGTACCACACCTGAGACTTCTTTGCTGATGGACTGGGGAACTAATTGGCCATAAATTCGCATGAAAGGACCCTCTTTATTGATATTGTATTTTATGGAATTATTTTCTAACGATGTTCTAATAGCAGCGATTTTATATTAAAACGAAGCAAAGAACGGCTTCTATTATTGCTAGATGCCGATAAGATTTTTAACATCTTAATTTGAAAACTCAGTAAATTGAATGTCTCGGTCCGCTTTGCTCTTTGAAAGGGAAAGATGGCATATCTTGAAGTTATTCAAATAATTCATGGCAATCTAAATAAAACACTCGCCGGAATCTACCATACCGTGAATAATTCAGTGATTTTATGGGTCTACACTAAGAAAGCTTGATCGAGTTTACTTGTTTTCGTTTTTGATGTATATTTTTATCCCTGTTTCAAAATGTAATTTCCGAGGAGTCCAAGTCTTGTTAGGAAATTGAAAAGTTTATTACATTTCGCAGATGTGTTGGGTAGAGGATAAAAACTCCGGCTCGGATGATCTTGTCTAACTGCGTAGGGTCAGAAAAAAGACAGGGAGTTGATGAGGCAGAAACTAAAACACGTGAAAGCCCCTCTCCAAATGTTTAATTTCGGCTTGTATACACTGGAGGGTTTTTTTTTCTAGTCGCAGATCAATTTCACTCTAGCATCTAGATTTCCAATTAGAAAGGTTTTTTAGGCATTTAATGTGTAAAATGTTTAGCTGATTAGCACTACATGTGGTCTGCACGTGCATTGTACAACACACGTGCACATCTCCACTATCTTCTTTGACACAAGTCATTCTAATTATCCTTGCCTTCATTCACGAACCCTTGAACCTGGGATGCAGAAGTCGAGATTTCTTTCCCACAAGTTGGAGGAAAAAATACACAAACAAAAATCTCCGCAATTTTCCAGAAATCGCTCGTGCCATTTCCCTTCCTTTTGGGTGTTGGCAGAAGGAAGTTCAACAAGTTAATTAGTTTGTTTAATGAATTATGTTAACAAGTTAGATTTCTTTGCTGCATGCATGCATTTTTGGTTAAACATGCACTATGTTTATATCAGGCAATGTTTTATGACATTAGTTACATTAAAATGTGTTACAGTTAGCAAACCTTTACTAAATTGATCCTCAGTATAAGACTTGCATACCTGGTATACATCATGTAGTTCAAATTTAGAAAATTAATTTTAATAATTACTTATGCTATATAATAAAGTTGATTTTTTTTAAATGCTTTACATTTCTTCGAATGTATCAAATTATTCATTTATTTATCATTCGTGGGTTTTTTTTCTGAAATATGCTAAACTCATAAGCATATTTTGTTTATAATTAAATATCATATTTCATTAAATGTATATTTCCATTTATCCATTAAACATACGTAGCTGTACTTATTCTCTGGAAAATGGGGAATGTCCATTCTGACCTGTAAAAGCAAACATGACTGGAGCGTTATATGACATACTCAGATAAATATTTCCATATTTCATTTCTGGATTTTCGGCGTTAGGGTGACCGGCTCACGTCGCCTTATCCCCCTGACACATAGCATTACTGGCCAGACTGTAGGTATTTCTGTGGCGGTGGGGTCAGGCCGAACTTCCTCTTGGTGTCAGTAGCATTCTACCCCCTGACCCCGACACTGTGATAAAACGATATCATCAACCGACCCAGGTGCACCAATAACTCATCGAAAAGTAAGCCTATAACTCATTGAAAAGTAGATACATAAAATGTATATACACTGACTTTAGCAGAAACAAAAAATATTTGCCATTTTCGGGAGGGAGTGGTACGTTGAACTTTTAGCTTTCCATAATATTCATTTGTAAATATTTACTGAGTTGGGACATGAATATTTTTCTTCCAATGCTTGAAAAGAGTTTTTAACACTAAATAAAATATAATGATAGATTTTTAAAAACATATTTCAAACAAAGGTACATAACTGCAGTAATACTTGTCGATACCACGGGAAGAGTTGTGTGGCCATGCTATTAAATAATTCATTGAATAATAACTAAGCAAATCTCAGAGTGATGCGCAGCAAACTAATCAATGAAGACAACTGTTAAACAAGTGTCGTATGGTTAGTTTTAAATTCCAAATTGCCTAAAACATCCCATCAGCTGTCACAATATGTTTTGACACGTGTTGGAATGCATAAAAAAATGTTCCAGAATTAATAATTCAAAAGCTCTCTTTTTTAAACCACAATTGTTAAAAACAGTTCTGGATTTTTTGAAGTCCCTAAATTCTATATAACAAATACAAATACACTGTAAATTAACTATTCTGTGGCTAAAAAAGTTCTAATTTTTGGGGTGTAGTTTGGAAAAATTCCGAATTGCACTCAGATATGCACGAAAACACGATACCTCTGCATTCTTGAGTCCTCGATAAAAAAAATTAATGTGGATGCTAGATTTAATCAAACCTTAATTCCAAGGAGTAAATCTAGAACAATTTTATCAAGACAGGGGTGTTTTCATTTAGTTGTCCGATATTGCAGTTAATTTTCCCATCAGCGGAAAACAAGACTATCACATTTACTTTCCTCTCTGTGAAGTCTGCTGTAGCTGTCGTCTGCATAGGAGGCGCTATCGTTAATATCGGAGTTCGACTTTCTTTGACGATATTATCAGAAATCGATTAGGACCCGTAGCGAGCCCATCAAACGCCGTGCACCCGGTGCGCGGCGTCATTTTCTA
Organism: Magallana angulata; assembly: GCF_025612915.1. Lineage (NCBI taxonomy): Eukaryota > Metazoa > Mollusca > Bivalvia > Ostreida > Ostreidae > Magallana > Magallana angulata. The sequence goes on from NC_069115.1 coordinate 47,118,528, forward strand.
CTGACACATAGATGGGAGGGGTGATTTACCCCTTAATCGCGACGCCATGCCTTGTTCTTTCGGTCAAAAATCAAAGAATGACTCCATCGAATCTTTGAAAATTTTTCTGATTATCTTGATGAAATATACGTCCGTTTGAACATCAAATACAATACGTTGACCGCTTTGCGGTTATCAACGATGCTAGCTTTTCATCATCTGTATACACGTCCGTAATTAATGTAAAGGAATGTATCGCATTAGATATCAACATGTAATCCATACATGCACAGTATATATATCTATTTCGACGAAAAAGTAAAAACTCGAGATGAATTACAAAGGCGGCGTGACCGGGGGATCTACGTGTATATATATCTATACAACAAGCAGGAATTCAGTTCCCATGACACATATCCGAATTCAGCGCGAGACGGCGTCCAGAGGAAATGATGATTTCTCAGAAACGGGGGTATTTTATTACAGAGATCAAAATACACCGCAGATCTATATCAGGGTTATGCAATATATATAATTGACATCGTGGGAAATCAAATCCAATTGTTGATTTTATTTGTTTATCAAGCGGCAAGTACATTTACCCCGTGGATTTTTGGCAAAAATCGTAATTTTTAGAGAGAGTAGAGCTTGGGTGGATAATTAACTTAAAGACTAAATCATATCGTAACTGTAAAACTAAAGCTTTTGAGTTTTTATTTTCAATAGTTTTCAGGCTTACAAGTATTGGAGCAATGATAAGGCTTAATTTTTATCATCGTACTGAAATTTTATTTATTGCATGCTTGTATCTCCCGCACGCAAAGAAGAATGATCGCTTTTGAATGGGTTTGGTCCTCCCTTTTAACCAGTTCTCATTTACAAAATGTGGCACCAGATATTAGACCAGAATTTACATATTCTATATTACGTTGTTTGAGGACGTTCCATCTGTTGTTTCCTGGTTGTTCACATTGAACTGTTGTCTCTTGAACAACAACAAAAATCTCCTCTTGAACCTTTTGTCCGTGAACCCGTAAATTACGCTGTTCAAAACGCTGTTCAGCAAAAAGAAATACATCGCCGTATTGTAAGCTACTCCTTCAGCGAAGCTCAAACGACAGAAGAAACTCCCCACCGAGTAATCAACCAGGGCTAACAGAGTATGAGGGAATACAGTCAGCACGAATACAACGGTTACCGCCAACAACGTCACCGTCGTTTTGACCAACTTCCGGTTTATTTTTTTCTCCCAATTACTTCCGCTGTGTTGCAGTTTTGGAACGCTGGGATGAAGCGTCCTCTCGTTTTCTTGAAACTGTTTTCTGATCTTTCGAATGACTTGAAAATAAAGCACAGAAATTAGCAGAGTAACCATGGCCCCTACAACGTTGATGACGATGTAGTAAATGAGATGCCCGGGAGAATCCTTGTATTTATCCGCCGTGAAACACCGAGTGGCCTTTAATCCCGGAATCCCTATATCCAGACTACTGTTCCCATACAGAATAACCGCGGGAATGGAAAGAATTAATGAGAAAATCAACATTCCCAAACAACAGCGTGATGTCTTCGATTGCGCAATTTGAAAAGAATGTGGCTTACAAATTTTACGATACCTGTCCACCGCAATAACGACCAGAATAAAATGTGACGTCATCATGATGACGTAGGATAAAAATCTTCCCACTTTACAGACGACCTCGTTGTCCATGGATACTGGGGTCACGATATTGACCAAGAGGTACGGCATTACTAGAAGACACCCGGCGAGATCTAACACTGCGAGCCACAGGACAAACGTTCTATACGCTGACTTCTTGAACTCCCTGTAAAAAATCGCCATCACCAGAGAGTTTCCCAGAATGCCAGGCAAAATGATGACACTGATGAGAACTAGCGCACCCATATTCCAGTCCCTGAATGCCAAATTCACATCCGACATCGTGGAATTCGCGTTCAAGCCGTATTTAGTTTTAATCCACGAAAAGCACTCCGACATAATTCTTTTTAAAAAAAATTTTTAATTTGAATCAAAGAAAAATTTGATCGTGTGATGTCGCTGAACGGGATCTCTGACGATGAGGATTCACCACCGGAACTTTCTTTATTAAGGAGCAAGCGTGAGCCAGCTTCACGCGTTCAGAAAACCATCTCCGGAAACTGAAGGACTTTAATATTTACTTAACATTACGCAAGTTACATTTTTTCTTAACATATACTGAGGCATTATGACACGATTTTTGAATGCTTCGCAGTCAAGTGGAGGCGAACATATAATTATAATGATTATTATACTAAGTGCTATTAGGTCATTCCTGTGCTTTGGACCTTCGTTGCATAGCCCCTATTCTGTGGCTCTGTGCTTTCTTTGCGCATGAACTCTTCCTGTTATTTTTGTGTGTTCAGCTATTTGGGATCGATATCAATTCAATATTCGTTATTCAAATATAATACCTTGACATTATGTGATAATCATTGTACGGTTATCTTGAAGAAAGTAATCATGATCACTCATTGCTAAAAATACTCTAAACTTTTAAAATCACACGATTACTATAGTACCGTACATGAAAGTGAATACACTGTTACATCATTATAACGGAACTCGTCTCTCAATGTGTCGGTAACTGAATTAATATCAAGAACACGGCTAATTTAGTGGTACACCAGATGTATAAAGATATATCCGTTGAATATCAAAATCATTTCACGAGTTCATATATACATGTATATCTGCCCACTTGATGACCATTTATAATTATTGACACTAGGATATGATTCAGTGTTATTGCAAAGCACGAGCGAATTTTTTTTTAAACAGAGAAATCCATACCATACTTTGTTTTAAAAAAAAATACGTTGAATTTTGTGTTATTATCATTTTCTACAAAAGAGGAAGACAATATTCAAAATTTCAAAGGTAGAAGTAAATTTACTCGCGTGCCAAAATTATGTCCCCCTCCCCCCCTCTTTTTTTCAAAGTAAATCAGCAATTTTTATTGAATATTGTCCGAAAGTATTTTCTCGACTGGTTTATAAAAGATATAGATAAATACGGAGTTGTTGATTTGAACATATTTTATTGTGTAAGTAACACAAAAGGATCGGAAACAAGTTCTTACAACTTACAAGTTCCTCTCCTAATGATAATACAAATACGGAGTTGTTATATTTATTTTTGGAAATAAATTGAATAAAGAAAATATTTTCCCAACCCTCTATATCTGAAATGTAATGCAAAAAAATCCAAAGCAAGATTTTCTGCCTAGCAAACTGCAAAGGATAATATATTGCGTGAAATTTTTCCAATGAGTTTTCAGAAAATGATCTAAAAATATGATGAAAATGACATCAGAACATCTTTAAAATATCAGATTTGTTTTCATTGAATATATCATAAAAACTATTGGCATGAGAGTGCAGGTATCGTCAAGCAAGGAAAGATAACTCTAATTAATTTTATGTGAATTATTGCACAATGGCTCGAAATTGGTGTACTGCATTTTCCGTTCGTTGTGAAATCAAAGAATAGCCTTTAAAAAGCGAGTTTGTAACAGAATAGGTCACAAAACGGCAGAGTAGCCGTACTGAAATCATCATCCAGTTAATTATTAGTATAAACTCATATTTCTTATTTGGACAGAATGGAAATTTCGCCGTCTGAACTTCCTCTCAGCACAGCTCTGCGTTTGTGCAAAGAAACTACGGATATAGACGTCATAATTGAACTGACGAAGCACGAAAACGCGCGTGTTCGTAAGACAGCTCTTGTAGAAATGTGCCCGTGTCGTGTGAAGAAAGATTTGAGCGACTTCTGGGCGCGAGTGATAGAAATGGCGGACGATGAAGACGTTTTGGTCAGGAAGCAGGTGCTTCATACCCTGTGTGACGGGTCCCCGGCTCATCTGGAGTTCCAGGTCGTGGAAATGCTTGAGATCTTTAACAGGGATAAGGACGCGCAGATCCGAAGGACGGCCCATAAGGTACTCGGACATTACTGGAAATCTGGAAAGTGGAATATTCTTTGAGAGACAGGGAAACAACCATTTGCGTGTACCCAGTGTAACACTGAGAGAAACATGTCGCGCTGCAAGTTTGGGTGTTACTCGAGCAGGTCTCCAAAAGACCATTTCAGTGGATACCTACATGAACATAGTATACACCTGACCACAAGAAGGGATCATGAAAGAAGACCCGTTGAACCGCGTTGATTCTAATGAAAAACTGAGTTTCGGTTGTTTTATTCTTTTATTTTGTACATCAGTCTTCTGAAAGTTGTTAATTTAGTTGTTGTTATTATTTTTCAAATTTATAAATTTAAATAAAAACACTTTTTCAATTTTTGATTTTTCCCCCAGACATATAAAAGAGTTTAAAAAGAGGGATAACTGTGGTTGTGCATTTTTATAATAATCGTTTATCAAGGTTTTTTTCCGGTCTCTGACACCTGGATGCAAAGTAGAATTTTTTTTTAACCCGGATAGGTTTTCCAAGAATCGGTAAGTAAATTCTATCTTTCATATCAGTTACAAACTGATCAATGTATTTTCTTATACAATACACTGTATAACAAAAAAAACTAAAGTGAAAGTAGAAAAATTATGGTTAATTTACGCAACATTGAAGGTTTTCTTAATTATACATTGGCCATTATATAGGCCTATGTATTGAAAGTACAACGTTCAAGGGTGTATGATTGACGTTTTAGAAATCAAATGTCTATCAACTTTGTAAACATGTATACGAATATACATCGTATTAACCCATGAATTAACTTAAAATCAACTCTTTGTTATATTTGGCCTACACCTCTCTATGTACCGGTAAACTAAATCTTAGTAATTTACATGTTAATTAGTGTAACAGTGTCTGGTGTGTATTGACAAACAAGTATCATTAAGGATTATCATGGTATATCAAGCTGTGTATATCGGCTATGATTCGACATCTAAAGTTCAGATTTTTGTTACTCATTACAAATAAATAAGATTAGATATGGTAAATATTTAAAAGACAGAAATATAGAGATTCAAATTCAAAAAACTGAAATGGACAAAGACAAGCAAGGAAAATCTGTTTTGAATTATGTTTAATGAGTATTTACACCAAATGGGACATTTCATTTTATGTTGTAGACATCTTGCGCTGGTAGACAATGGATATCAAATTCTGCGGGGCCACAACAACCCATTATTTCCAGAAAATAATTGCATCAAGAATAAATAGAGTTCTTTTAGAAGATTTATCAAATCTTGCAGTACCACCTGCAAAATTCGAAAGATTAAAAGGACACATTAAAACTGTAGTAACACAATCAAAGGGTTGGATGTTCTACGACTTTCCATTTAAAGTACAGGTCCATCCCTGCTTTTCGGAATTACATGTTGAATTCATAGGAAGCACCAGCGAGGGTCTCTCAATAAGTGAAGTTACAGAAGGCAATGAAAACGAAGAATTTGATCTTACAGCCATTTTGCAGACGACAATAGCAACGGAAGCTAAGAATTCTGACGAAGGTAGAACGTGGTTGGAAATGCAGCACTGCACCGGAAACCCCGGGTTCGTTTTGTTAAAAGTCCACATGAAAGACAACAGTGAACATTGGTGTGGATTAAGTAACATCGTTTCCAACCAAGATGGCTCTATTAACGAGTTCTTCCTGTCACCAGTTGCCTTCACTGATGAGTTCTTTTTGATGCTTTGTTTGCGATGTAGTGTGGAGAATCTTCATTATACAGCTTACTGCAAAGACGTGGATAAACTCTTTGACAACGAATTGGACGAAGAAGATGATTTCGACAAGGATGATGCCCTTCACGAATTTTTCATCGTTACACAAGAGGGACCCGCTGTGAAGACAACCGTGCTTTTTGCAGACAAAGAGATGTCCATACAGTATGATTGTTCTTTGGCTGTACAGTGCTCTGAATGGCCTTCTATAGCAGACGAGTTTCTACACAGAAATCGTCTGTCCGGTTTCCCGTCGTTAGAGTTTGTGAAACAGTTAACAACAATGGGCTGCCTGCTTGTTCCAAAATATCCACAAGACTCGAAGACCCAACTGGAATGGAGGCTGTCATTTTGTCTTGTCGAACGCGAACTGATGCTTAATTTAACGGAAGCTCAAAGAAAATGTTACCTGTTATTTAAGGCAATCTGGAGACAGTTTTTCTGTCCTCCAATAGGTAAAGCTCTGCAGTCGTATCATCTTAAAAACGTGTTTCTTTGGGAATGCGAGAATGTGCCACTACAGGAATGGACAGACGAGAAAATAGTAGCAAGAGTTACAGGTCTTTTGCAAAGATTACAGTATAACCTTTTCACAAGGAACTGTCCCCATTATATTCTACCTCAGAACAACTTATTTAGGGACATTGATCAATCGTTACTTTTCTACGCTGGCATGCGGGTTCAGACGGCCATTTTCAGATCCGAGGTGGTGTGGATAGAGAACGATGTATTGCTGTTCCTACCACCACATAAAAGTCGGACATCTCTCGGAAGAAAGCTCCGGAAAACTTGTATCATGGCGTTAAAGTACGTGATCGAGGCTATGGTTTCAGGTTGTGTGAAAAAGCAAAACGAAAACGAGGAGTCGACAAAATATGGGCTTAGCGCGGAGGCAATGAATTCTTTGAGGTCGGAGCTCGAACAATCCTTCAACAAAGATATGACAGAAATTATATTGCAGTATATAAATGCTTCATTGAAGCATCGGCCGGATAATATAACAAGGCATTACATCTGCAGCAGGGCAGACCCCAAACAACTTCTGATTGCCTCGAAGACTCAACTTCTGGACGGTCTAGCTTCTTTGGCGAACACTGTGATGAACTGGGGAAACATGGTGGAAATCATAACCAACCTTGAAGTGCTGGAAACGGAAAACCTGAAGGAGTATGGATATAACGAGGAATACAAACTGACGGAAAGACTCAATCTTCTGTTTCGTATGGGGATAGACGATTTCGGAGAGTTAAGGTCTAGCTGTGGTGATGAAAATGCGGAGACGGACTCGGGTGATGATACTTTTAGTATGTATGAAGATTTTGTATGCGATGAATGTGATGATAGGATCTGGGGAGAACGATATCATTGTAAAACCTGCCCAGATTTTGATCTTTGTAAATCTTGTTATTCAACAACAACCCATCCACACGAGTTTGAGTTTATAGAGGAAGAAAATGATGATGATGATGACGGTGAAATGGGCTGTAAACAAAGTTGAAAGAAGTAAATTTGCGTGTTTCAACTTTGAACGAAACGGAAAAATCATGACGTGCAGTTATACGCAGAGACTGACATGGAATGAGCCCATCAAATTAGTGTGTAATATTGAAATACATGTATTTGAGCGCATCTGTGTAGATAACTCTGGGAGAGCACGTAACAGGGTGAAAAGAAAACATGATAGCCTTTCATGATATTTCCTACATGTTTATATAGCTCCAATTTTTGTAACGTTGATAAGAGTTATCTCACTTTGATTACTAATTTTCTATCAGTAAGCATGTCAGATAATAGTGCATTAATTGATAAGTTGACCGACAGTTCCACAATCTTGTTTTTCGATCATTTGATGTTAAATTTAAAAAAAATCAGTGTTCCAGTAACCTTTGTTTGTTTTTTGGTTTATTTTTGGTTTTTTTTTTAATTAATTGGAATTCGAATAAATTTCACAAATCAAAATATATAATCCTGTAAGTTTCTGTTTTAACCAAGCAATGGTTTAAGCTTAAATTATTAAATGTGAAATTCAGATTTGATATTTTAAAAAGGACCTATTAAGAATATTTTGGATGTATATCCTAAACATATTTTTTTTAATAGAGTTTGCACAGTAAATTTCTTTATATCATAATGATAATTCGTTAATCCTTTCGGTGTTTTTAATCAAGTTAAGTCAATCTGCCGATGTCTATGTTTAAACCAGTTTTAATCTATTATTTCAGTGTGGACTTACAACAGAGTTCAGACCACAGGTGATGTAGACGGCCATTCGAATAATTTTTTTACCTGCATGAATGTCATATTTTTGTCAGTCAATAAATAGACCATTTCACTATTTTATTTGGCTTTTTTTTTAAATATCAGTAATAAAGTCACCAATAAAATTTATCAAGTTTTTGCATTTTATTTTGAAAAGCTGGATTTTTTTTACGTAAACAAATGCAGAACATTGCATTTAGACTTATTTACTTTTCTAAATTATGTTCAGGTAATACAGTAGTTTCATTAAAAGAATTGAACGCAATTATTTTTGTGTTATACAATTTGTCTCTATATACCTTATCAATTTAGACCTTATACTCTGTTCAAGAAACTGTGAAGTAAATGTTTTACAAATATAACTTTGTCGCATGCTTTAACTATAAGTACTGTACATCAGTAATCTTACATTTGTCAACACCAGCCACTCTGCCTCATTTACATATCGCCTGTTCGGGCCACACACCAAACCAGCCCTAACCTAATACCTGCAACTAAAGTGCGACTCTTTTGCCAAAAAAAGAGATTAATATTCATAATATTTATGTCTCGGTGTTGACAAACACAACAGGTCGGGTTACGTGCGATCAGGTGATTAAGGCGGCCAGTCGGATCACTGAATCCGCGGGGCGTCACCGATCAGCTCTACATCCGGGCGTTGGCACCTGAGTGGAGTGACAAGGCGTTATGGCTGTATTGGTTGGTCCTATATACGGGGATTATCCCGTGTCCTGTTGAGAAATACTTTATATATCAAGTGAGTTTATTCATTCCCAACAGAACTTCCAAAGTCGTTCTGACACGCAGGGAAGACGATGAACCGGTAGTTATGACGACCCATGGCGGCTGACTTTCTGACGTCATAAAACCTCAAAGTATCTGCTGTGATTTGCATGTATCATCTTCTTACTTTCCGTTTCAAGGTTGTGAAAATGAAGATATCCTCAAAATGTTACCCTAGTTTCGGCTTCAATTATAAATAGAGAAAGAGAAATTTTCCTTGTTTGCTCTTTGCATTTGTTTGTTTCTTATTTGAAAAACAACGTGTGTCTAAACCCTTTTACATGTCATTACAAATTTCACTGACTACCATCTTCGCTCGTATGAACTCATAGACAGATAAACCTGAAAGGTGCTCACACCGTTTTTTTTCATGGAATGTCCGGTATTTTGATCGAACACTCCCATGTAACAGCAGGTACCCCCGTGTCCTGTCTGTCCGTTATAACTTATATATGAAAAATGATATAAATGACTTTCAATAACTACAAGAATAACGTATAGAACTTCAACGAAAAATACATTACACGAGTGTAAACCTAGATAATTGGATCGGTCTGCAGGATTGTTTATCCGTATAAAGGGGTTTGGGGTTGTCGTATTTTAAGTTACCAAAGAACAAGTAACAACTTTTGGCTTAGTTGAAGACGTCGCTTTACAGTGTTGGATGGAGACCTGTTAAATCATTATACGATAGTGCTCTATGCAATACCATGCAGCTATGTTTTAAAGCTAAGTTGATAGACAATTCAGTGCCCAAGTATTATTCCCATTTGGTTTTTATCTTCCCTTAACCAGTCGATACGTGATGTTGGGCGCAGGGCGGGGGGGGGGGGGAGCGACCTATCCCGTGACCTTGTCCGAATTTCCCAGTGCCATCAAAATATTTACATGTACTTTTTCCTCAACTGACCACTAGATCATCCCGGGACGAATACCAGGCAGCATTATCTGTGCACTGATGCGGAAAATCCTGTTTCTTCTCTGCCCAGTCAAAGATAAGCGGCCATCCCCTTCTCTGTGTCCACTGAGTTATTTGTTGCTTATGAAATTGAGTGTACATATATTAACAAACCCCGGGGTCGGTGTATTGTACTGTCAATATCATTCTGTTTATAGATATTGTCCACTGTGAACGGTCAACCTGAATGGAATTTGTTTAATTACACGTGCTTGTAAAAATGAGAAATGCTTGCGACATTAGGGCAAGATAATTTGATAGAATTCAGTAAATATATATATTTATAGACGATCTTCTTATCAACTTTTGTATTTTTTAAAAGCAGTTCAAATACGTAAGCTTCACAAATAATGCACACTGTTTGTTGTTTATTATCATACGCCGAGTAATGCATTGTACAATCTGGTGTTACAGAAAAACAAGACTTACAATCGATCGGTTTGTAAAGCTTTGGACGTAGGTCCTGACCGAATTCTGGGTTGACCTAGATCACGTTTTGTGGCCGCTGGTCAGGGCTACCACAGATTGTAAACATCAACAAAACACGAGTTTAAAATCAGTGAAAAGAACGTCGTGCAACGGGATTTATGAAATAACGGGAAAGTCAGGAAAATATATCCTAACAGTGGAAAACAAATGCAAACTAATTAAAGTTAGCAACCAATTTTCATTTCCTTCTTTAATATCCTTCTTATACATCCTGATTCATTGGAACATAACAGAACACAACATAGATTTTTTCCTTCCAGAGCTGACAAATACGGGATTACAATATTAAGCCAAATATATAATAAATCAGGGTATAATGCATACATACAAAACATTGATCACATTACAATTTTATTTCAGGCACATGCATGCAAAACTTAAAAAAGTGTGCAGCCCATATTTTTAAAATTACTATCGATAGAACATATATTTGGTACATGTAAATATATATAAACGATCCTTTTCGGGATATTGTTAAATCTTTCCACTTCGAAAATCAACATGTAATACTCGGATGATCACAAACCGCTTCATCTTATGTCCTATTTTCTAGATAGTGACTATCAAAGTAAGCTTATTGATTATACAATATACATGTAAGTTAATTTGATAATTAATTTAGTTTAAGAAGATAATCAAAATAAGGTATATAAAGTTAAGGAAATTCTTATACTACATGTCGCGAGACTTGAGGTAATACTTTGGTGGACAGAAGATAGACATGTACTTGATTATAATCGCCTAATTGTCAGATTATTATTGGTCTATATATTGTACTACCACAGTAATGAAATCTGATACATGTATTTCACAATTCGTCAAAGTTTTCATTGTCCTTCTGAACTTAAAATACGCAGGTGAATAGTACAATTTTTGAACGATTCTTAAGCAATATAAGTGAGGTAGCTTCTGAGGGTGCGTGTTTATGGGGATTAGGGGGTAAACAAATACCAGCGTGTTGTAAGGTCATTTTAAGGTGTGGATGTATGACCTTCACCGATTTACACGAAGTCGAGCACGTTGTCCAGTGAGTTTGGGTGTGCATAGGACGGTTGCTTGTTAATGAGCGTCGGTATTTCCCCCCTCTTTTTCGAAAAGCCTTAAGGGGTAGGGGTGAGGGTGGAGCTGAATTGGAGGAGTAAGGTACCTCTCTTTTAATGCCGAGGGAAGAGAGGTCGTCGGTCAAGAAGAACCACATCTACATCATACATTCTCTCTCTCTCTCTCTCTCTCTCTCTCTCTCTCTCTCTCTCTCTTGGAAAAGAAACCAGACAATGACATCAATGATAAATATATTTTATCTTGGGCCCAACTTTAGATAAGTCACTAATTAATGAATGCCTACACCTTTACATGTAAACACATTCTTGAACTCCGCCAAATTCACGCAGTTCCCGGCTTAGATAAGTTTAAATGGCTGTTGAATATTTTGCACACGTTTATCTAATATATATGACCTATTTCGGAGTTGTGAATGTTACACTGTGTTGTTTACATTTGTGAAATTGCGCTGTTTCTTATGAAAACTGCGAAAAAATAACGTGTTTCCTTACACTATAGGTATAAATGTCATAACAAAGGGTGTTTATTTGTTGAACTGTGATGCTATCTACAAATACAAAAGTCATAGGAAGCAAACTAAACGTTTGTAATACAGTAAATGATATACGTGCTTCATTGTATTCAAACGAATACGTAAAAGATTTTTTAAATGTTATTATTTTCCCAGCATTTTAAAGAAACATTGTATATAAGTTGTTTGTTTGTCCTGTTAATACCTATATCCAGAGTAGGCATTCGTGGGGGGGGGGGGGGGTCTACATTTGTTTTATTTGATGTTAACCACATTTCAATTTATTAACGCCTCTCTATTAATATTGGGAGGGGGTGTCAAGGGATGTAGCCAGATAAATGCAATTGTTAATATGTACATGAACCGATATCGTCCAAAAAAAATTCTTTAAAAAAAAAACCTTAAAACTGAACAATTAATTTTTCTTCTTTGACCAAGATGCAGATGCAGAGCGACGTGAAAAATAAAACGGCTCGATTGCTGAGATTTTTCAAAAATGTTGTTATAATTTGTTTTTTTGAAAAAATAGTATGTATACATTCTATAACTTCGTTAACAAAATCGTTATTTTTAAACATCTTGTCTTAATATGCCATAAATTAATCTTCGAATAACTTCTCAAAATTTTATAAGGCAAATTAAAATAGGCTGAAGATTACTCAACACATGTAATGTCAATTAATTTCTACTGGTCCGACAATGCATGCCCGTCGGTAGAGAAAATAGCCACCACGAGTATGGCACTATATATGCAGTTTAATTCGCATTAATATTTAACTTTTTTAGATTCATACCTACAGCTTTCATTCCCTGATGCACTGTTGAAATGAAGCAAGATGACATGTAAATGGATGTTTTTGTTTTGAGGAAGTTTCTATTTTGAGGTTTTACTTTCGCGGCGGACACGACTTTATTTGAAGCGGCTGTTATGGAGGTCGACTTTCACCATACAGAAAGACATTGTTATTGTAAAATAGAGCCACTTGTTATAGTATTTCTGTCATTTTTAAAATATTTCATTTAATTGTGTCTCATTTTGTTTATATTCAATTACTTTTATACCGTATATAACCGTTTCTTCGAATATAAATCACTAGTGTTTTTTTGTCGCCCTATCATTATAAAAAAAAACCCACTGGTGTTATTATTATTGTATTGAAAATATTTACAAATAACAATATAATTTTGGTTCTTTTTTTAATACTTGCCAAACTGCGTGTGCCAGTTTTTGTTTCAACGATCATACCTTGAATTCTTTTTCAGGGTTAAGTGCACCTGAACTGCAAGTAAGCCGTCTGGATTAATCGTATTATTACTGTACACCGAGCGATGAATACATTACGTTCAAGTTTAATTTGTGAAATGCAAAGTAAATCTAACAGAATAAGGCCTTGCAAAACTTGTAGAATACTTTTCTTATTTTTATACAGTCACGTACAATGGCTTTGTACTATGTATACGTGAGTGAAATCTCGCTTGGTATTTATCTACTTTTGATTATTCATCATCTTTTATATCAATCGTCCTATATATGCCGAGATCACCGGGCACCTGCTGTTTCACAGGAGTGTTCGATCAAAATACCGGACATTCCATCATAAAGCGGTGAGCACCTTTCAGGTTTATCTAAAGGTTCCAGAAGGCAAAGAGTGGAGGTCATTTGATAAGATGTAGTTATAATATCATTTATTGAAATTGTGGTACAATATAACATATATTAAAAGCCAGTGAAATCGCACCAATACATGAATACCGAAAAACGTAAAAATGTATAACAATAAATACAAACAGTAAGAAAAAACAACTTTTACCCCAAAGATAATACAACTAGGACAATAACCGAATGTTATCTTCATTTTTATGAGTATTTAACGCTGAGCTTATAAAGATGCTGCGCACTATGTAAATCACAGTAGATACATAGAGGATTTATGACGTCAGAAGTCAGCGGCCGTGGGTCGCCTTAATAACTACCGGTTCATCTCCTCCCCCGCGTGTCAGATCAACTTTGGAAGTTCTGTCAGTGATGAATAAACCCATTGATGTATTAATTATTTCCCAGCAGGACAACGGATAATCCCCGTAAGTAGAACTAACCAATACAGCCATAACACCTTGTCACTCCACTCAGGTGCCAACGCCCGGATGTAGAGCTGATCGGAGGGCGACCCGGATTCAGTGATCCGACTGGCCGCCTTAATCATATGATTGCTTATAATCCGATCAAGTTTGGTGTTCTGTCAAAATTCTATGTTTCACAACATACAACTTTACTTTGTAGGTGATTTCAATAAGAACTTTTGTCAAAAGGCGCAGAGGGTAATACATGTATTATGTTGGATTTGGTAGGGTACTTGTGAAAAAGCCTGATTTTTTAATTGTATGATATATTACATATGGGTAGTGCATATATTCATACAAAAATTACAACCGAATCACTAAATTAACATGGTTCTATCAAATACAATCCTTCATCAAAAATATTTTATATTATTTGAATTCATTAATGTTTTAACTTAAAACAAATAAATCTCAGTCTTCATTTTTTTTCGCAAAATAACGGAGAAATTTTGCAAAAATTGTTAATGACATGTTGCATGCGCTTAAAAACAGATTTGGCAGACGACAAAAGAATCTGTGACGTAACCTTCTATATGCAATGTTGAGTGCCAGCCAACATGGAAATGGTTATCTGACACACAAGCACGTACAGCTTAAAATTTCGTTCATTGCTATACCATTGTATAAGTTATCAATAAGGTAAATAATTTTTAAAGTCATGAATAGCTGTGTTTGTGAAAAGCACATAAAATTTACTTTTGTTGTACCTTTTACTCTTGTTAATTTTGAAGAAAGACAACTACTGCATGTGATGACGAAGAATTTAGGAGAACCGCAGATGATGTTGCTAAAAAGTTTGGAATTAAGTTATTATCTAAAAGATATTTTATCAAAGTATATTTACATGAAGTTGTGCGGAGATTTAATATACTGTACATAATAACCTTAAATAATGTCAATGGTTTTTATTAAAGGCTTGTCTAGATGCCAGATATTTATACTTGTTTATTTTGTTATTTTTAATGGTGGCATAGATCTGCCACCACTTGTCAGATAATTATGTTAACTTCTCATATCATAATGTCGACTTGTCAGACATTTATGTCAACTTGTTAGATCTTTATGTTGACTTGTCAGAAAATAACCATAGTGACTATAAACTCAATATTTTGTTTTCAAAGCGTGTTAGTGCCACTAACTGCCATTTACTTATCATCATAATTTCATATAAGTCGACATAAATATCTGACAAGTTTACATAATCATCTCACAAGTCGACATAAAGATCTGATAAGTTAACATAATTATCTGACAGAAAAAATAATATGGCCACTAGTTTAAAGAAAATTATCATTCATATTTTAAGTCGACTTGTCAGATAATGATGTTGTCTTGTCAGATGTTATGTCGTCTTGTCAAATAATTATGTCGACTTGTCAGATAATTATATCGACTTGTCAAATAATTATATCGACTTAAAAGATGATTTTGTCGACTTGTCAGAAAATATTATTTCAAATGGATGGCACAAATTGGGCGTGGAAAGATTAAAGTGTTGAGTTCTTAAACACGTGAATAAGAGACAAGTCGACTTAAAGAACTGACAAGTGAACATAATTATCTGACAAGTCGACATCAAGATCTGCATGACAAGTCGACATAATTATCTGACAAGTGGTGGCAGATCTATGCCACCATAATTTTTCAAAAGAAGCGTTAAACGGAATTAAAGGTATCCACTTATTAATTCATTTATTTCGCATGGACATTTAAAATTCATATAGAAAAAGTCCATTTTATCCTACATTTTGATTCAAATCGATCATGAGAGCACACGAAATATGACAAAATCCCCGATGTTTACGTGGTATGTGTATGCCGTGCTTGTCTTCTGATCGTGAAACTGGGTCATACAAAGTGGAACAGCCGAAACCAAAGTACATACACACCGAAACAGCGGTGAGCACATTTCAGGCCGACACTGGTCTATAAATAGAATTGCTGACGATTGTGCACAACTCGGTAAGCAGATCTCGGGACTTGCATTCAACACGCAAGAGCTGCACTTGTTGAATAAACACTATTTATAAGGAATTATGCATAATTTGGTTAAACATTAAAATTTAAATAGAGATGACATTGTTTCTCAATCAACTGTCCATTGTAGTACGACATATATTGTAGAGCTACATCACTGCCAAGAGTCTTATCTTACTAAGTGCGAACGGCCGATACTCTTTTTCGAAATAAAAACATTAATAAGTGCCAAAGCTATATATACTTCGTTTGGTCGCTTACACAGTTTGCAAAATGATGCCATGCCAACCAAGCAAGAAGGGGTGGTAGCAATCAAGGACTGACCACGAAATGGCGATTTCTGGTACCAGGTCTGTATCAAGAATGCCCAGGTCCAGTGTGTTATGTGTTAACCCAGACCAAGCTATGGACAGGTCATCGACGAGGCTTGCTTGTCCCAGATTTGCCCTCAGTAGCACCGTGCTAGAAAAGGGAATCATTAGTAGATGAAGTGCAGTGCATGATAACTAATTAACGTTGATTGAACATATCTTTCTGCCATTTACTCTGTAGAATAAAGATAGGACTGATATTCCTTGAAAATAGCCACAAGTATGCGTGCATCATTGAACTTGTAGCAATGAGTCCGATTCACAAATCAACCTTCCATGACGTTTATAATTTCAAATGTCATAATTAACATGTTTTATTATGTGGAATTAAAATGTCATAATGACACCAGTTTTTTCATATTATGGCATGCACTCTATCCAGAAAATTACCTTTTTACCTGGTGCTCAGCAAAAAACAATTTCACCTGATTATATACAATTATACATAGCTTTACCTTTATGGCTAAAGGCAAAAAATTCTTAAAGTATGACCCAAAGTTGTACATGGAAACTTTACAGCCTTTACGGGTGAAGCTCTTGTCGCCATGCCAAAAACCCTGCCAAAGTCACCGCTAAACCTTGTTCCCAAATCTCTCGTCAATAATGGTTTATTTCATTAGGTGTCGATACAGGCTAGATTTTTTTCTCTCCCAACTCTATAAATGAAACGGAATAAAAAACGGTCCTGACGTCGATACGCGTTATTTATATTTGGCCCAATGAATCAAACACCATGGTGCTTTACTTTGCGACGCCCTCCTTTTATGCTAATCTTGTATATTTCACATGAAGAGAACTGTGCGGCAAAATAGGACCCTGGGTCTTTATTACTGTAGATTTTCTATAGGCTTTTGATCAAAGGTCCTATTCCAAACCCTCCTTTATTCATACTGCTGACGTCATGGTAAATAATTTATCTATTCACATAACCCGGCAATCGGCGGAATCCTTCATAGAGGTGCTCGCGATTCGGGACAAATTTGGTTCCATTTAAATTTTTAACGTCTTCAACACATTATAAAGTGAAGAAAATTTCTGCCCTTCTTATTGTTGCAAATTAAACTTGTTTTGTCATCCTTGCAAATCACACTCAATACAACATTTAGAACTTTACAAAAAACAGGGGCAGCGATGTGGTTCAATGGGAGATAAAAGACGCACCGCATATAAATTGCATTTATTTTTTTTTATTGACATGTTCCATGGTAGTTTTTTTTGCAGAATTTTGTTGGTTTTTTTTTTTTAAGCGGATAAGTGAAAGTCTTAATTTCCACAACTGTTTTCTAAGAAAAAAATTCCACGGATAAACAAGAAAACAGATGAAATTGAGTTTCATTGAATTTATTTTGCAACATTTTTATCACAATGTAAGAAATGAGTCAATAAATAAAACACTTCTGCTATGAACTTCTCCAATGACAGAACAAAATATGGTACAATTGTAATACTTCTCCTTCATTCTACACAAATCAACGGTGGCCATTTCATTTGGTTAATTACAAAACAAAAGCATTAGTAGTAGCATTGATCTATTAGATTCAATGTTTTCTCTCTGTACAAAATGTTTGAGATCTTCGCATTTCTTTCAAACTTTATTTTGTGCACAGGACATAGAGATAGTGGGAAAAAATCAACAACACCGGATTTCTCAATACCCAGGGATGGAAATAGGGCAAAAATGTGAAAAAATGTCTACAATTCACATCACATACAATTCTGGAATTGCACATAGCCAGTGACATATAAAAAAACATTTTGAAGAGTCAACAATTTTTTTTCAGATCTAACAAAAACACAACATAAAAACAATACATCTTTCCCCATTAATT
Source organism: Magallana angulata (assembly GCF_025612915.1). Taxonomy (NCBI): domain Eukaryota; kingdom Metazoa; phylum Mollusca; class Bivalvia; order Ostreida; family Ostreidae; genus Magallana; species Magallana angulata. The sequence continues at coordinate 47,136,597 of NC_069115.1, forward strand.
TTTTTTGTAAAAAAATTTCTCACCCCCCCCCCCCCCCTCTTTTCCTTCCCCATAAATAAGCAATGCTTGGAATTGATTTCTAAATCTCAATCGCCTCTTTCACCAAAGGACAAATGGCTTTGAGAATCTACCTAATGCTGGACAACAACATGCAAGTACTAAGCACAGTACTGCTCATAGAGACTGAATTGACTATAACTTCGACTGAACAATAATAACATGGTTTGTGATTGTAACAGTAAACAGTGCCATTCATCAATTCAACAATAATACAGGGACTGTCACTCACCACACAGGCTTGTTTTTATCTTATTCCTCACAGCACTTAATCATTTTTCATAAGAACAATCTGAAAGATGACATCTGGATTTGTTGTTTTTATAATAACTTTCAGATTTGGTTGACCTAGAAAGTAATTTTAGCACTAAAATCTATGGAATTTTTTTTTATGCTGAAACATGGTAAACATATTGATTCAAGTAAAATAAAAAATGGCCAAGAGTTTTAATAAAATTGGTAGCTTTTGAGCATTTCTACCAAAATGGTAAAAGTTACTGGCACAAGCATTTGAACTTCATTCAAATTTCATTCAACAGCAAATTTGAAATAAAAATAATGGATTTGATCATATGTTGGATGATAAAGATGAGGGTGGGGTTTGAACAGAATAATTTGTTCACGTCCTAGAGATAAGTTCACAATGCCCATCTATTTGTGTAGGTTCTATTGACTAGTTTGTTCTCTGTGACAAGGTTTACATGTAGATCTTCCGTTCATCAACAGGTTACATACAATCGAAATATATGCATGTACAGAAATAGTTTTCAAATACTTAATACATAAACTTTTCAATAAATAAATCTATTTCTTAATTTTTATATCTTTATACAGTCAAAAAATATAGGAATAGAAGATACGCTTTACACTATTCACCAAAAAAATGTTCTCTTAAATAAAAAATATCAACAGAAAGAAATAATGTCAAACATTCTTTCTCGGAAAAAAATCCACATGCAAGTCACCAGAGTGGAATGCAGGAAAAGAAGAAGTTAGTCAACATATCTATCTATATCAACACAACATACTTTGGTTTTTTAACGAAAAAAAAAAAACTCACAAAAATCAAACCATTATGACAAGTGGAGAAACAGAAGCGTACATATCATAAGATAAGTTCCAGCACCACAGAATGCTGTACAAATGAAAGACTTTGATACTGCCCCATAAAACTGAGGCCCATACAGGGTTCAGACAGGCCGCCCCCAGGGGTCAGCCTGTCCGCTTTGTGTTCGCTACAACAAGGCTGCAAGTGGACAACATGCAAGTTGCCTTGTCTAACTAATCTCATGGCAATTCTCTTTGTACATAGCTTGATTTTTTTCTCCAACACTTCTCTCTTTCTTTCTCATCGCGTCAGCTCATGGGGTAACAGGGGATAAAATATCACAGTCAAGAGTTCACAGAGGGTTAAAATTTGTTCTGTTTTGACGTATTGTTTCTTTGCTTGCACCGCCCTGCCTTCTAGTCGTGCACCACTTTGTGCGGCTCTCAGAGAACCACGGAGAACTATAGGTATAAAGACTCCAATTTAACGTCATGGAAGACCGGTGAGTAGGATTCGTACACACAGGAAGTGCTTTGCGTGGCGACGCTATGTCATGTACTGCATGACGCCACGCAAAGCATAGAGAAGCTCCCCCTGCAGCCGGGCCTCCAGTAGCATGAGGTTAACATGCACCTATAAAATCAAATACATACAGATATAAATAGACAACTACATGTGCAGAAGAAAAGCATATTAAACTAATACCTTTTTAATAGATTTAAGTTGTACTGAGTTAATAACATGAATGATATTAAAGCATAAATCATCATTTAATATCTATAGAGAAACTGCCATGTCGACAGAACTACACAACATCTTGATCACATTTCTTTACACCATGATGTTTTCATTATCCAACACTCCCCAGTACACTAACCTAGCCTAGTTTTTTCTTTGAGAAGTGAAAAAGAAGTTTTGTAGGTCTCTTCAGTAGATCATTCATCCATGACAACTTGCCCTTTTGATCAAAATGTTAAAATAGGCGACCTACAGGGCAAAACATAAACAAGTAGAATCTGGGCCAAGTCTTCACTAATCCTACACTAATGCCCTAGTACACTCCTTGTAATGAAGTATTAAAAAGATCTTTAACCAGTGCACTAATGCCCCAATACACTACTTCGATGACGTATCAAGATACACCTTAAAGATCTAACTCTAATTTACCTTTTCTGAATGCTTGAACTCTTTCATTACATTGTCGTAGTCCTTTTTGGTTAAGCGCTCTGGATAACAGGTGACGGTTTTGATGTACTGTTTCAGGTTCCTCTCCAACAGTTGATTCACCTGACCATAGTCGTAGTCGTCATGCATGATTCCGTACAGACAGTGGATGTAGTACCAGATCGCCCTCCTGAAGGCCGACGTATCCACATCAATAACCTCTCCCATCCTGTCAAAACAAACAAGTTTGAAAAATTAGTACATGCATTGGTCAATACATTACACCTTAGCATTGTCAGAATCACAAATGATACCATTGCAAGCAATTCAAAAACACCTCAGTTGGTTTTTAAGGTAATAACTTACGTGTAATAGGTAAGGTTATAGGCCATGGAGAACTTCTCATCCAACAGGTTGCCAATTTCAGAATAAAGCCTATTGGCTATTGAAAAGCCATGGTCATCCCAGGAATATTCATTTGCTCGAAATGTAGGTGCTTCCTCCGTGCAGCCACGTTTCGTAAAGTCTATGTAACAGAATTCTTCATCCTGCACGTATTTAATAATCTCAGCTTTCGGGGATGGTTTCTTCCCTGGCTTTGTCACTGAAATTTAAGGCGAACAATGTTATATTTTCTGACGCTTGCTAATTCTTACACCAATCCTACAGGAAATTTAAGGTGGGTGGGTTGTTAATTATTTAGTTTTGAAGCTCAAACTTACATTCAGCACTTTGGAACTCCACTTTCTCGAATCGTTTCCTCCTCTCCTCTTCAGTTGGCTCCTCCTCTTGGCTTTCTTTTAATTTTTTCATTCGTTCCATCAAAATTTCAATTCCGACCTCTGGTTCAGAATTCTGTAAATACAGGAAAAGAATGTTCATAAAATGTCACTTGAAAATTGCACAAAAGAAATTTCACTCTCAATTTATCGTAACTCTAAACAACTATATTTCATGAGATTTTCTCCCTTCGACTTTCTTTTACTGAAATTGTAGCGAGATTACATACGCTATCGGAAGAGCTGTCACTGGTATAGTCCGAGTCGTTGGAGTTTTCGGTCGGGGAGTGAGGTCTGTACGTGAATCCCCCGTGATGGTCTGGCTCATTCTTAATGCCACAGCCAAAGACGAAGGAAGAGAGAGCATGGAAGTGGGCCATGATAACGATGGCTTGTACGAGCTCAGACACTGACCAGGCCTCTTTACGCAATCCCTGAAATATCAAAATCGCACAATAAACGCATCTGTCTTATAAAGTTCAGGTTTGTAGGGTTTACACATAAATTTTTATCATGAAATGAAAACATGGAGCATTGATTCTACCTCAATGTGTGATTTATTAAACAGCCACGGTCGATGTGCCAGGATTTTGTTGACTTCGTGGAGCTTTCTGAGTTTTGTAGGGATGAAGGCTGGTCCTTTGAGCCAGTCTTGGTCCCCTCCTTGAAGGATAAACTCCTGCTCGTGAAGGTGGATGAGATACGCACACTGATGCCGACTGGCAGCCTGCAAGAACCAATCATAAAACACTGCAATCAACTTGTCAAGGCTCCCAGAGAGAGAAAGAAAAAATCAATGTTTACACTGCTATTCGTATATAAAACATCATTTTTCTTGAATGGAAAATTTTCTGAGTCATCCTTTTTTCCTCCATTGTTACATAATGTGTGATTTTCAGAAGAAAATCAGAATTCATGTGTGGCTTACCATAATGGCAATGTAGTGTCTGTAGTGGAAGGGGAGGGGCCCGTCCCCCCTCAGAAGGTACTGCTGGGTCCTCAGGAACATTTCCAAGTAGTTGGGGTGGTACCCCATGAGCTGGGTGACATGGTCTAGCCGGTTATTCTGGAGGAATGCGTCCACAAACAACATCTGCGTCTGTAAGACAACGAAATGTTCCTTGAATATTATATATTCCATTCCAAGTGAAATAAATCAGAATGGCCAGTGAAGTGCCAAATTAATTTAAGCCTATGGTACACATGCATGATAATTATGCAAATTAATTCCAGCTCCCATTGTCTTCAAGTATTTACAGACAACCTGTCTAATAATGATTTTGTTTACAAGATAAAAAAAAAATGATCTAAGTTTCAGACAAAAAGCAAACCACACTACAGGTGAAAATAAACCTTATGTAATCCAAGCAAGTTTTTACATGTTTAAAAACATACTCAAATTGCCTAATTACTGGTAGTACAGTTTTCACTGGTTATTTCTGGTCAAATTTGAAAAGATAATCCTTTCACTGCCTGATTATCATTAAAATGCACCATTGAGTAATCCAGTCAGGATTAAGTGCCAGCTTTAATCCTCTATATGTCATTTCAAATGTTACCTGTCCAGATTCTGGGGGAATTTACAGGTAAAACTCCGGTAAAACATGTACAATAGGTCAACAAAATACATGTGAGATGAAGTGCTCTGAATATCATTTTGTGGTTAATTTAAAGAAAATGAATTCTTGATGATCCCATCTCAGTATCATTAATCTCAAAAAAACATTGACACCTTGTAAAGTTTCCTGGTGAGTTACAGCTAGGTTTTTATTTTGCTATTTTATATTAGGCTTTTATTTGTTCAACTCCAGACAGGGCTAGGGCAGAGGTGGTCAGTTACCCAACCCTGACAATAACCACTGGTCAGACTTTATGGTCTTCCAGGCAGAGATTGTAAAAATATTTTATCTTTGTGATGTAATACATAGCTGCCTTCCAGCCAAATAATAGAGCACAAAAGCTTGTTAAGCTTTTGCAAGAACAGCAGTTTGCATTAGATCAAGTTTCAAAGGCAAAAAATTACATTCCAAAATTCTCTTGGTTATGTTAAAAAAAAGAAGCTCCCCCCCCCCCCCTCCAATAAAGTATTCAATCCCAGTACAGTTTATGGGTTTAGTAATATTTGTATATTTAAAAAAAAAAAATTTAGTATCAATTTTGAAAATTTTCAGAAAACTGAAAACCCCCAGATTTTCTGAAATAAAATACTCATATTAAAATCCATGTATTTCAGAGAGATAATATATTTATCTCTTGCATTTAGTAATAGTCTAGCTTGACCAATTTATTGAAGATTTAGTCATCAAAAATACCTGGGACAAACTAAGGTAGCCAACAGGTGTTATCGGTCATTTTTGTCGGTCAAATTTATCATACCTCTGAAAGCATGTCCCTCAGACATTCCAACAGTGATAAACCGTCGCTACTGGGATCATCGAGTTCACTCTCCATTTTCACTTGGATTTTTTTATCAAATGATATTCCTACACCTATCCTCATCTCTAGATTGTCTGGCAAGAAATGCCTCCTGAAAGCTCAGCATAGCTACATATAGCAGAACAGAGGGTTGCATCATCACACTATAGCTGGGAGTGGGATTGCATCAGCATGTTTCTTTACACTACAGTAGGCCTGTATAAGCTATAGGCATTTTAAATTGAATGGGGCATATCCTGAATGGAGTAATATTTTAAAAACTTGATTATTTGCTGACCTGAGTATTTAAGGCTTATTTAGTAGGGTAATCTTGAGGATTTACTCTTTTAGAATATTAGCATGTAACTGTAGAATAATGTTTTTATATTATGTTACAAAAACTCCAGGTCGTGTATAAGTTGAATCTCAAATTCCAACCTTACATGTACTATCTACATAACATCCAAAGCATTTTGGGAGACAATGTTTAAAACTATGCTGAATAATTCAATGAATGTTGAATGCATCACGAGAATCAAATGTGTGTAATTTATTTTGCAAATGCAATGAAGATGGAACAGTGCATTAATATTTTTGAAAAACAATAAATTAAATACATACCTGATCTTCGGATGTAGAAACTGGGACAATCTGGGGATTAAAATAAATAATCAGTGAAAATTTACAAAGAGAAAATTCCTGTTAAAACTGAACATCCGATTATAGCAGGATTAACAGCTTATTAAAATAAAGGAAAAAAACTGGCAACATCCACATTTGCTAATCTTTAATGTTAGACCTATCTGGATTAGAAAATATAATATGCTATTTGGCAATTCAATTGTAAATAATAAATACCAACACTAAATTTGAATTTTCAAAATTCATCGAAAATTTTCGACAGATGGTCAGACCGATTGACAAACCGAAACAAAGGAGCATTATACACTTCACGGTTCTCGTTAAAAAGACACATAATTTTCACTGAAAACTTACTCCATTATAGACTTTATAACTCCCCGAAGCAACGAATTCCAAGCGTACCATAATACATATGCAAAATCAATTCGATATATTCAAATATAGCTATGAAATGTTTTCAGATGTCGTCTGTCTTTTTCCAAACTCAAAAGAACAGCTGAGCAAAGCAAATGAACCAGAACGAGGTCATATGAATAATTAGGGAACTTCTCAAGAGTAAACAAAATATGCTGATCTCGGTTTAAATGGATTCGGGAAAACGTGATGAATCAATGCATTAAAAACTATGATATTAATTGTTTTTACACACTTTAAATAATAGTATAACCGCTTATGCACTCTTAATCATTAAACCTTCAGTCGATATCGTAAATATAAATCAAAATTCTCGCACCCTGGGCCTTGGAGTTTTAAGAGAAAAAAAATAATCAAATAGCTATATGTACCTTTTCGTTGTCATTATGATTTAGGTTTCGATGCAATCCTGTTTGAGGGTCAGGCGCTTTTTTAACACATTTCTTATACACACATGTTTCCTTTAGCGATTCCGTTTCGAGTGGTGATTCTAAAACACAGTTTCTGTTAAGATCCAACGATTGCAGATTTGTATAATTCCACATTGATTCAATATATAATAATAATGAGAAACTGTCCTTTAATTAATTCAGTTGTCGATAGTTTGCAATTTAATTTGATTTTTCTCTCATATTATCCGTTCTACGCTGTCTCGCACTACTTCGGTGAATACATAAATAAGTATGAAACGTCAGGTAACATGCGATAGCCCTTATTATGCTAATTTATGCAAGTGACCCCTTGGCATAAAGTTCGTCCAATCAAAAACGGTGTTGCAAACGTCTTACGGAGATAGGAAAAAATTCCACTGATGGGGAAATGTGCTATGTTTCGGTCACATTGGTCTGATTCTTAATTAAACATTATCATGACTATTTTAATTCTATAACATAGTAAGTACCAAAGATAATCAAAATAAATTACATTAAAAATAACTATATAAATGCATAGCTAACGTTATCAGGTTACTGTATTGTTATGGAATAACTGTCGAAGGGCCTAGGGGATGTCTTATAACCTATTAAATTAAAAATTTAAAAGGTACATATATCATTACGTTAGGAATATTGTATATGTATTAGAATCTTAAATAAATAAAGACTGACGCTATGTCAAGAATTTATTTTGAGACGTATATGATTAAAAAAAATATGTTTTTCTTCTCTTGGGGGGCTTGGCCGAATAACGTTTTCTGATTGGTCAAAAAGAAGGTGTGTTTTGTCAAATTCGACCTTCACATTAAAATTAGACGGCATTTTGGCAATTAGAGATGAATTACATCAAGATAGCAACACCACTTGATCTAATATTTCAAACAACAAATATTCCCCGCCGTACAGAAACCACTGTTTATAAGCTCAGAGGATAGACTGAAAAGACACACTAGTCATTTTGACAAAGCTGCTACCATTCTAATGTGACAAGCTAATACACTACCCTATTGAATAAAGTAAAGTTTTTCTATATAATCTAATAAAACAAAACCTGAGCAAAAAATCTCGATTCAGAATAGAAAACACAACCTGCTGCGGGCCATAGTATTGTGACCCAGTAATTTAAAGTATCAAACCTGAAAATTTTGTAAAATGAATTCCTATTGATGCTTTTTTTTAAAATTGCACCACATATGTCGAAGACAGTTGTTATCAGTTTTTCTAAAAACCATAATCTTGTACAAAAATAATTGAAGTTTCAGCCACAAAAATTAATCTCTTAGTGAAAAAGGGTCACTGCTTAGTGTTTAATTAATAAAATATCAGCTTATATATCGGCAACACGATACATCATCAATCAGTTGTACTTCGGGGACTTAGTCTATATGACAATAAAATTTCTGCTATAATACAGCCATCAGAGCCAACACTATTCCCATGATTGTACGCCTCAATCATGAAATCTTTTGATAAAATTGAGAATCTGTTCTCTCCAGAGGTGGCTACCTGAGGAAGAAAAAGCTGTGTGTAGGACAGAAGTCTGATCAAGTGTGTGGTAGGGGTTATAAAAATACTGAGACAATCACCTTTGTCCGTTCACACCAAAGTACCGGTAACCCAAAGTCCATTGCCCCAATGCTCCTGTCACTAAACCTTGACCAAATTCCCCACACAATCAGCTGTGATGCAGCATATACGATTAATTACAATTATTTCTCCCCATCTAAAATAACAACCCTGCCAAAATTAAGATCTAGCAAAAAATAATCATTCATCTGTACCTACAGCACAGTATGTCTGTTTTCAAATCAAGCAACAAAGCCCTTTTTTGGGCTGTCATTTCATCCATAATGTAATGCTGTCCGAATTCCCTGGGTCTTTGTTTGTTGTTTCTGTGGGTACAGTCAGCTTGAGTATCCAAGGCTACTGACCTTGTAAATGTCCCACTAATTTTCCCCTACGCTAGCTAAATTTTTACGAATTACCCATGCAAACGACAGCATTCGGGAAGCTGAATATCTTTTTTATTAGATGACAGATGACAGTCAAAAACCTTTATAATGGGAGAAATTGTTGTCCAGTAAGCATAATATTGTCCTTTCCATTGTTGTTGCGAAATGCTGCCGTGAGCTTCATATTTCTGGCATTTGCTCTTTACGTCTTGGATGGCACCTTTGCAAAATATAGCTTGGCCGTGACTGATTATTTTCCTCCAGAAATATCGGTGGCAGTACACGGATGTTGGGAATGATGCAGGAGCTTGCACATGCATGCGCCTGCTTTGTTTATATTGTGCGTCAACAGCATCCTCTTGTTCCCATAATTTCCTTCCTCAGATGATGCACAGATCCCATTCACAAAAACAAACTCCTGGAAGGTGACCAAATCATGCCCCCAAACAACAATAGAGCCTTGCACATGTTTATCATCAGTAACACCTTTTTTTAGAATGTTGTGTGTATATTTGGAACTTTGATTACGTAGAATTCAATACCAATAAATACATGGAGATCATACATATTTAAGGTATTCCGTGAACATTTTAAATACAATGAATACATTGTATTGTGACATTCAAGAGGGATTCTTATGGGAAAAAAATACAAAGTATCCCCCCCCCCCCAAAAAAAGGTCATGAATAAAAAATCTACCGGTATTTAAAATTACACCTCTATAACATATTGTCGGGAAGCAGTTTTACAAGTCTAGTTTTTAAAAGATTGATTAATACAACATATGGGACTGATAAAACAGTAAAATTCCATGAAAGGAGATACATTTACACGTTAACATTATGACAATGTTACCATGTCCTCTAGCTGTTATTTCAAGTAACAGAATTAGATCAGCCCAAATAAAATATACTTGCACATGTATCTGATTTTACAGAAAAATTTCCATGAAAGGAAATGTGTCTACATATTTTCCTGTGCCTCCCGTTATTTCTTACAGTTAATCACTACCATTATAACAGTAAATCTTCAGACCCCTATATTTAGAACATAATCTTTCCTTGACACTATTATGAGTTGTCTCCCCTGCTGTGCTGTTTCTGATTACAATTGCCTCCCCTTGCCAGATTAACTATTACATCTTTTAAAACAGCATAATGCCCTAATGCATGAAAAGAATCATAGCTATTGGCATTAGTTTATATAGACCAATGCTTTACACCATCAAGTCTCTCTTCAATAACATTAATGTCTCTTTCTCTCCACCAAGTTCCAGTCGCTAATGTACAAATAACTGTACAGATAGGAAATCCTGCCATTATGTAGTTTGATGAAATACCTAAGAGGGATGTACAATTTACTGATACAATCCATATTTAAGACCCAGTCTAATTTTGCGCCACAATTTCCATCCAATATAACATGTGTAATGGAATTACAGAAATTAAGGGTGATGGGAATAAACATCACAGCTATTGATTTTCATGGAACATCAAATCAGTCTGGTCGTTGGCAGTGTTAGATAATAAATATACCACATCCAGGGGAATTGGAATCCTACCAAGTTCCCAATGGGCCAGCCACAGGAACCTGATATAAGGTCCACAAAGGAGAAGAATTATATCTCTTTACAAACTTTTCGAAAGAGAGAAAAGTTCCATAACTTGGTAAATGTACATGCATTCTGAATTTTGCAACATCAATACCTGTATTTAAGAAAGTGTATTTAACTAGCAAGCATTATGAAGAAAAGTTTAAACATGCATAAAATATAATGCTCAGACGCTTATATATATGTGTGTTAAGACAAAGTCGCGATCCGGGAAATATCATAAAAGATCTCAAGCGTGTAAGATCGCATGGATTTTTCACATTTATAAATACAAGGCTAAATTTAAAATTTTCATCTCGTGCCCTGAGGTTTTTTCGACTGAATAGACCTGCTAATTTATACGGTTTATTTATAGACACATTTTGACCATGATGCAAATGAAAGGAAGCAGTTGAAAGAAATCTACGTGTAAGAAGCAAAATAGACTGGAGGGCCAGGATTCCTTAATAAAGATGATAAAGTGGGACTGCTAAAGCAGACACTCCCATCAAGCTATAGGCCAACTTATTTCATTTTCCAATGAAAGTTTCAGTACCCTGGTACCTTTTGCAAACCTCATCCAAATCCACACACAACTTTACAGACTTTTTTCTCGGTCAACAACATGACTAGTACATGTGCTACATTGGTCAGTCATGGAGGTTAACCTAAATTAGCACGCTTGACTGACCGATGTAGTGGAAAATGACATCAGCTCTCATAAACCACAAACCACCAAACCGGTACATCCCACAAATCGCCCCCATAACTCACTCAAGAGCTGGACATCCCACAAATTGCCTAGCTGGGGTAACAAGTACAGAATTTACACCTGAAAGGTGAGCTTGTACCTTGATGTTCACAGGTTTGCTCGTTAACAGAAGTGCAGCATTATGCAAGATACCTCACCTTCCCTTTACTATTAAAACCTGCCGAACACGTGCATCTGTCAGCGTTATAAAATCTTATAAAAAAGCTTATGTACTTTGTACAAGACCTATCACTGTCGTTTAGTTTCTGCTGGGGATGCATGTATGACCTTTCATTAAAACTCGGAATAACAAAAGTATAATTACTGCAGTGTTCCTAATATAGACACATAGAGAGACAAGGACATCAACAGATAATGAGGGACTGTGTGGGCTGATTATAAAGCCTAGTGTCCAATCTATATTGCTGGTAATTAACAGGACTATAACCTGCTGATTAAGCAAAAAATTACATGCTTAAGGAAAATAGTGAGAATCAGAGAGAACATCACCTTGTACAAATCTATTGAATGAGAATAATGGTCTTAGATATCACTGGTTATTTGTTTTTTTTGCTGAGTAATCTTCTCAAGTGTTATCATAAACAAAGGTTTTATGGAAAAAGCAAAGCTGTTCAAATCTTTCTGCTTTAGTGCATTTTGTTGGAAAACAAAGTGATTTTATTGAAGCTGTCAGGAGACATTCATAATATTATCAAAGGTCACTTCATAGCAATCTTGTCGGACGGTGAGCTGACATTCTGAAATGGCTGAACTAATCATGAAGATGTTTTCACGTACAAAACACCACTTTCCAATTTACACCATAAAAAAAAGGAACTTTCCTGCAATTACAAAAGTTATGAACCCACGAAACTCTTAAATTATTTCGTCAAACGATATAAATGGAGTTGGCCCTAAGCCTTGGGTTCACCTTCCGAGCCATTAAGATCCCTGTGTGATAGAGAGGCTCTTGGCCATTAGCTGTGTTCCTGTCCGTACCTGGTCCAAGGACTAAGCAGGCCCTAAACAAAGAGGAGCCAGGAGTCAACCTCTGGTCAAGGACAGTCTAAAAGACAAATCTTCCGGGATCTCCCATCCATCGGGCATGCTCGAATGGAGGCTCCGATGGCATCTTGTCATTTATTACTCCCCCTCTTTGTGCAAAAAAAAAAAAACGGAGAAAAAAACTGGAGAAAAAACACTAAAGCGCCTTTGGAAGAATAATTTACAAAGCATTAAATGTCAGCACTGTAAAAAGTTGCATGTAACTGTGTAACTTGCTGACACAGCAAAATAAAAATACATTTTTTCTTTCGTAAGCAGATAATTTTGTTCTCATTTACTAGTACTTTTTTGGCACGATTGTTTAATAAATTCAAAACTTGACATACAAAACCTATATTGAGACCCATCACACAATACCCTAATTTTCCAAGTCACTGAGTCGTGCATTATATTACAATGGCCAAAATAAATATGTGACCTCGTTTGACAACAGGCGCTATTTCTATACCCCATTAAATCTGTCTTGGCAATATGTACTTTTGGCAAAAAGAGATTCAATAGACTCAATACGTTCAATAGATTCCTGAATAACTGTCAGAAAACAATCGAACCAGACTAGAGTATTATTCAATATTCAAAGGCATTACCTTTATACCTATCTTAATTTTCCTTTAATAGGTAATTAACAACCCCATCACTGCTTTTTTATTTGCATTTTCTCCGATCTCTTTAAACAAGCATGTCCAAACAATGATTTCTGCACGTTGCACCCTAACATTAGAACAACAAACATTGTCATGTCTGAGCAACGGTAATAATTACATCTCCACAGACAACTTTATCAGGAAACCATCTACAAAATCTACAGCTGTGCTCCTCATTTTTCGACAGCCTACTCCAGAAATTGCTAGAATATCAGAATAAAATACTTGCAAACATACAATTGCTACAAGTATAGGGCAAGAAAATGTCAAAGGATGTCTGTTAACACAGATGCACTGCCATGTTGTAAACAACATATTATGTCAAATAGCTGAAAAAACAACAATTTCTGTCTGACAAAATGACTGATTTTAAGAATGGTCACTTTCTAGTAGTGGTACTGACAGCTTCCATCAAATGGCTTGGCTTTGAAAGGACATTCAGAAAAAAGAGATACCGGTATATGCTTTGACATATCCTAGAGCTTTCCAAAAGGTTTTCCATAATTTTGGCCAAGAAAGATCAAAGGAGCCTGCATGGGTTCTACATCAGTTTTCCTCTTTATTGTGTGTTACAAAAATAAGTCACATTCCAAAGTAGGTATTAGGCCTATTTCAATAAAAATCTCTGCCTCATGTCAAATAGTGCACATGTACATTATATTAAGATAATGACCAATACAAACAAACTATAGAATACCTGTTCTGTTTAACCTTGTGATTTGAACAGGAGTTATGGAAATATTTTATACTCCCCCTTTCATTTCATGATGCTGTGCTCTTAGTTTGTTGCCTTTAGTGGTGGAAGATGTTTCTCTTTTTATGATCTCTTTCTTTTACTATATTTAATTAGTTACAAGACTAGAAAATATTGAACGTACCTCTGACTCTGGAATATATTTACTTGGTCCTTTTCCATGTGCCTTTCTTGGTATTTTGATACCACTGCAATTCTCCTACAGAAATACAGAAATTAAAATACAATACTCATTCGTTATTCAGATAATATTAGATATTTCAGTTAGATGATGATGATGATGATTTAATAATTCACTCTGTGACAGAGCATGATAAATAATATTAATCAAATCTATTATCTATATCAATATACATGTGTAAGCATAATTTTGACATGATTACCATTGCATTATCAGCTAAGTTGATGACACTGACATTATTAAATATAGAATCTCTAAAGCATGAACCAAGAGACTCTGGTGTGGGACAGACTGTAGTTGGATAGATAAGTTCACATCTGAATATCAAATGTGATGGTAATGTATAGCTACATTATAGGAATGTTATATAACAGGTGGTGATAATTGAAATGGATAATTGATAAGAGAGAGAGAGAGAAAGAGAGAGAGAGAGAGAGAGAGAGAGCTATTTTTGGAGTGTGATTCAGCCAAGAGTGAAATCAGCTGATTTTTGATTTTTGTTGGGGACCAGCTGATCTAATCCCAGCTGACATCTACCTTAGAGTTTACCTGTGTAACTTACGATGACAAATCTCATAAGGATGACTAGTTTTATGAAACCACTGGAAGGGATCAATTTATCATATTTGAAATCAAGTGTATTTATGTATTTTATGGTCGGAACAATGCTCATTAAATTAGAGCAACTCTGAACTAGCAAAAAAAATATGCTACATTTAAAATTTGGAATGTTCATTGTGTATATATATGAGACAGAGTGTTTAAACTTTGCAAAAAAAAAACCTCTTATTTTTCTAAACCAGAGATGCTAGTGTTGGCAACTTTTGGTATTAATGTCAAGATGTGGATTATTGTAAGGAATTTATGGTAAATAAATGATTTTTCTCATTGTAAAAATTGTATGAGGGCACCACAAGTTTCCTACACAAATAAAGGACCTATATTTGTGTAGGAAATATTTGTACACATGGAAAAAAATACACAGACTCAAAAAAAAAATCTACAAAATTGCGCTCATCAAGGTTATATACTGCAACACACAGAGACCTTATGGAGTTTTCTACAAAAATATAGACATTCAAACAAAAAAATATACAAAAGCCGATATCTACGATGTTGCGATGGACTCTGGCGCTATGAGTAAGTGTGTCTCCTTTACAATTATAGGTATACATAAAGAAAAATAGATTACAAAAGCAAAAATCTACGATTGCGTTCATATGGACTGCGACAAGGTGTCTGGATCAGCTGATTCGTTGGCTTCTTGGGAGGTCACAACAGGCCCCACCAAATCTTGATGTATTGATGCGAATTACATCTTTTTACATTGACATTTACATTTTGCTTCGAGCAAAAAAGTGGCGGTACATAGAGGTGACCTGCATAGGGTGAGCCACTTCTTTACAATTTTTAAGTAGGGCCCTGAAAGGATAATGGTATAAAACAAGCGGTGACAGTCATTAACCGGGTCAAAGTGTCCCAGTTTTTACAAAAAAAGAAGACCTTTAAACCCCTTTATTCCTACCTTCAATTTTATTTAAACTAGAATTTGTTGGTAAATTTTAGACAATTTACAAGTGGATTCTCTGAAATTTTTTTTTACAGCACATAAATCAAACTCTCTCTGTTTTTTTCTCTCTCTCTGGTAGATGATTGTCCATTTTATAACCCCCTTAACAAAATATTTGTTATTTTTTCATACTGTTGATGGAAACATTCATCTAATGTGCCTCAAGTATACAATAATAATATCAATGTTATTCATAGCAATTTACATACCTTGGGTTTCTATTTAAAGATGAATGAAGTCAATACTTGATAAAAACATTTTCTATTTTTGTACAGACCTTGTAAAGTTTATTCAAGATATGCAACATGCTGTTGATAAACCCTTAAAAAATTGATAAATTGAGCTTTTAAGGTAGTCCTATACTCGGCACTAAATGGGCTCAATCATTAAAAGCTTAGCTTTAAATGATAGATATACATTTTAGCAATACATATACAAAAGAAAATATGCATGTTTACATGCTAGTTTGTTTGTTATCACCTCTCAGACGGGTGTACCCCCTTGCGAAAATAATTGACAATTACGAAATTTGTCAGACGTCCGTTTTTCCTAAAAATAATTACCAATTTTGGGAAAATTAGAACTGAACATACAAAATAGAGTATAAATATTTATTTAAGCCATATCTCATCAATAATTTTGCGCAAATGTTTGTAAGTAAGTACGCTTTATGGACCTGATGTATCAAAATAGAATACAAAAAATGCAATGCTAGTATTGCGTTTGGTAATTTTTTTACTATTTTATGGACTCAAACTTAAATTCATGGTGTTTATTCTATAGATCGACATCTTAGAAAAAAGATTTGGTAAAATAAATTATATGTTGACGGATTACTTTTCACGCTATAAGCTCTAAACCAAGTAGACCCTGACGAAAAAATCCATAAAAATCACATTTTGCTACAGTTTTCTGCCTAGATCTGTCAACAATGTTAGTTATCATTTAAACATTAATTAATTGACGATTGAATAAATTCGAAATAGCTTCTGTCTATAAATTTAAACCGGTTTTGGTAAAAGAAAAAGAAAATTTCGGGGGGGGGGGGGGGGGCATCTAAACAAAGAAGATATAAGCATACCTGAGATCCTGGTTAATCAGACACTTCGTTTTTCATTTTACTTTAACAGAATCGAGTTTCTCAACATTTATCATTTCTATCTCTCATAGAATACATGTATTACCGTTCTAATTGCTTATTATTGCCATTGTTTACAACAGCGATGTAGAGCAAAATCAATACCGGATATCTAAAACGCTTTGTAAAAGTCGAACCAATATTGTAAAATCCGTATTATGACGCAGTGCGATACTCGGACTACTTTAATCATGACGGTAAAAATTTTGTCAGATTAGTCTAGTAACTTGATATATAAACAATTCTTCACAGTTTGAATATGCATGTTACTAATAAAAAGCAGTTTAACAAAAAAATAAATTAATGCTGTACCAATTTATTTTTTGTTTTATAATATAATCATTCAAAAGAAAATTATTTACTTTCAGAATAGTTATTGTGCTGGCCAATGTTTTGTTGTAATTCTTTTGCCAATCTTATGCCAAATTTACAAGCAAAAACATCCAATTAACTTGATGTATCTATATATATATGCATGCAAGAATAAACCTAACCCCAAATTGTTTATATTAATTAATCAATATTCTCCCCTATACTCTACGGGGTTCATTAGCTGGTGAAAACATTAGCACTCTTGACTGTCAACATTAAAGCTGAATCAATAATGTTTTCTAGAACCAGGTGTGCCCCCTACTAACCCAGTAAGGGGGGAAGAGATGACCCCCCCCCCCCTTACCCCCTTTAGGTAACCTTTCAATATTTTTCTACATGCAGGTTAGGTGCATGTCACTGTTGTGGCAATTGTTTTGACATAATAAAGTGATGCAAGAATAGGCATCTTTTGACACTCTGTAATCACGATTGTTTATTTTTCTACGGGATATAGGATTAACGTTGTCATTTCAAGTGTACATGTAGTGCAAAATTAAATGTCAAAGGACTAGTATTTCAGTAAGAGACAAGTGAAAAGCTGTCAATGTGACAGCAAACCGGGTTTTCTTTTATGTAAACTGTATCCATAATCCACGTCGACCCTTATCCAGTGAAATGGAGTACCCTACATGTATATGCAACATTTTGCCAAAAAATGACTAAGTTCAAAAGCTAGTATTTTTTTCATAAATTATCGGAAATCAAAATCCTAGCAATATGCACACCTCTGATATATGTACAATTGATCTGCAAAAGAACAACTTTCATCTTGAGAACTGTAGGAGGAGTTATCCGTACACTGAGGGTACCCTATATGCAATATTTTGCCAAAAAATGACTAAGTTCAAAAGCTGATATTTTTTTCATAAATAATCGGTAATCAAAATTCTAGCAATAGGCTCACCTCTGATATATGTTCAATTGATCTGCAAAAGAACAACTTCCTATCTTGAGAACTGTAGGAGGAGTTATCCGTACACTGAGGGTACCCTATATGCAATATTTTGCGAAAAAATGACTAAGTTCATAAGCTGGTATTTTTTCGATAAATTATCAGAATTCAAAATCCTAGCAATATGCACACCTCTGATATATGTACAATTAATCTGCAAAATAACAACTTCTTATCTTGAGAACTGTAGGAGGAGTTATCCGTACAATGAGGGTACCCTATATGGAACATTTTGCCAAAAAATGACTAAGTTCAAAAGCTGGTATTATTTCGATAAATTATCGGAAATCAAAATCCTAGCAATATGCACACCTCTGATATATGTACAATTGATCTGCAAAAGAACAACTTCCTATCTTGAGAACTGTAGGAGAATTTATCCGTACAATGAGGGTACCCTATATGCAATATTTTGCGAAAAAATGACTAAGTTCAAAAGCTGGTATTTTTTCGATAAATTATCAGAAATCAAAATCCTAGCAATATGCACACCTCTGATATATGTACAATTGATCTGCAAAAGAACAACTTCCTATCTTGAAAACTGTAGGAGGAGTTATCCGTACAATGAGGGTACCCTTTTGGCAGCCGCCTGCCCGCCCATCCGCCCGCCCGCCCGCCATTTTCACCATTTTAATAACTGGATTTTTCCGTTGGAAAACCCGGTTAAAAACAGTACTTGCAACTGAAAATTGTTGGTTATATCTGTCAAGTAAACCACCACCATTTTCAATATCTGTTCAATTTTATCTACTAAAACTATTAAATCTTATCTTCTTTAATTCTGTATATACTTGTAATCAAAAACTTAAAACTTTAAAAACACACTGTCTATGCTTGTGTAAAATTCTATAACGAATCTATTATGTGGGGTCAAGAATGTGAACTAGACCACTTGGTCAGGAATTGATCCTCTTAGGCAAAAAAAAAGTTCATAAAACCTGTGTACAAGACTAATTCACCCATTCATTCATAAAATAAGGAATTACCACTGATCCAAGAATGGTCATTCAGCTTTAAATATGATTATAACAATCTCCCAGGAGCCAACCCCACTGACTGTTTATAAATATAAGGTACAGGTGGACAGAAGTTGTCACCCGTACTTTATAATACCCTTTGCATTTTTTACCATAACTAATTGAATGCCTGTTCTTGAACATCAGAAAATTTTGCAGTGCATTTTTTTCTGGAGCCCTCTCCGATACATCTCAAAACACTTGATTTGTAATCCAAGGGTTCTCCGTTTCGGCAGCCTCTTATTAACCTTGCTCACGACTCCTGCAGACACCAAGTAATATACAAAATGTACCTCTCCTGATATTGTAATAATTCCATGGCAGACCTTAGGCTAGGCTCGCATACTATTCTCCATCAGAGCTAAGGAGATTTGCCTATAAACTCTACTACTGAGTTTCTTGGGTCTTCTTCACCCATTAAAACTGCCAACATTCCTCCTTATTTCCTCATCCCCTGATAACAGGAGATACTTAGATAAGTTGACATTGAGATTTAGTCTTGTCTATATTAAAGTGTGAGCGGTGATAACATCACAGATATTGCACCCACTGCACTGCGTAACACAGCTGCAAGGGTACCATGTACCACAGAGTACAGAGGATTTAACAAACCTTTAACACAGCAGAGCATTTAATTGAAATTAATCTGGTAATTGTTAAGGTTTTAGGTAATTTATTACAAAAGAGTATCAAAGCAGTAAAAAAAAAAAACCCAGTCAACAATTGAAAAAAAATTTAAGCAATATCTTTTTGAAATGGATGACAAAGAAAATCTTTATATACCATTGCAAGCTCTTTGGGTTTTTGGATGATGGATAAATTGATACATGTACAATATATCTTTGTTTGGGGTGTGTTTATTGTTGCATGTTTTAGACACTTAAAAGATCTGAGATCATTAATTATATTAAACATATTTATTCAATGCAGAACGCCAAGCTTTTTTTTATAATCTAAAAAGAAATGGCTTCACCAGTTTACAGGTCAAATTGAAAAAAACTTATGAGAATAAACAGGTGAGATTGCCGCAGTATGAATGTATATCTGGAAGTTTTGTGAGGCCAACCCATCTATGAGGATATTTTTAACTCTTACTACCGGCATTTTCTTTACTTCTGTGATTTTTGTGTATTACAATAATGGTACCTGGGCATGTATGAAAAATAACATTATTAAACTTAAACTTCAATCATCATTTCAACAGCTGTATACATGTATGTAACTGGCATACTAACAATTTAAGTTAATAGCCATCAAAATGGTATTCTAAAAAAATAACAATTATTTGAATAGTTACAACACAAGGAAGAAATTTCTAAAATAACATACTACTTGAAATATACTTCTAAAAACACCACTGTTCAACAGATTTGCATATATCTTTTTTGAAAACAATCTCCCCAAAAAACCTCCTCTGGCCTATGGATCTCTGTATAAATCTCTCTGTGACCTGGTTGAATCAGAGCGTAAAATGTTAACGACTATAAATTGTGTGTTAACTATCAAGAGAAGATAATGTAGGTTAACCAACCAATTATAGCTTTAACTCCCAAACAGATCCCCTTTATACCTAAATTTTTTTTTCAAATCAAAATTGTTATAAATACTTCCTCCTCAATCTGTCAACATCATTCAAAGATTCATCTTCGTGTCCTCAAATCAAAAGTTAAGTAAAGCTTTTATCGTAAAATGAATGAAATAATTCATAATCTAAACCAGATTGATGACGAAATGTATAATTAAACTATGCAGGGTTAAAGATAGAAAAATTCCACGGAAATTTATGAGAACAGACAGACATACAGACAAATCCTTGATATTGAAGAAAGATATGTTTTCTTATATATGAACTGATTCAAGTACAGGAAACTTGCCAGCAGTATACAGAAAATAAGGACATTAAAATTCCAATGCATTTCTTGACATTTGAAATGGGCATGGAGTCATAACCATGTACAGATAGCCATTTACTACAGTACATCTACTTTTTAGAGGGACATATTCGCCCTCGTTTTATTTTTAACCCCTTTCATCTAGAGGGACATATTTGCCCTTGTTTTATTTTCACCCCCCCTCGCCTTGTCAGCAAGTGAATTTCAATGTCCTAAATCACAGCTGTATGGGTGAATTCAAAATGGGATGAAATTGTTTCCAAGTGTAGAGGGGCGAAAATTACACAGGGCAAAAATAACCCTGTATATACAATACTTTGTGACAGTAAAAGTCGACTATAAATTGACTGTGGTTTGATCCATTGTACATATGCTTTTTCATTTTTAAGAAAATTGAGATATTTTGAAAAGTTTATAGTTATGATAATCTTAATCTGATGTTCTTGTGCATCTTCCACCCTTTCAACAAAATTCTTAGCTATATAAACTGATATAATTTATATGACAAAGAATTTACTATGCCAGTAATTTGATATATAGTTCTATAATATTATTACAAATACATGTACATGTAGAAGGTTTCCATGTTGATCTTTTTGTAAAACCACAAACTCATGATTTTTAACTCTGATATTCTACTATATTTATACAAAGTCACAGCTATGCTTTATATATCCACCCAGAACTGGATTAATCTAGCTAATATCAAGCTTTGGGTCTATAAAAAGTATAGATTCTGCAGTACCAAAATGGAATGTCAATATTTAGTTTTCAGCAAAAAGGCGTCCATTCAAACACTTCAGCTAATAGTGTTACATTTATTTTCTCTCCTTTAAAAAAAGTTCATTCAAGACTTCGGTTAGCAGAAAAATCAATGAAAATATGTAACAAATAGTTAACTGCAGCAGTTTTTTTTTCTCTCTCCTCTCGACCCATTGAGAAAATGTGTGGGAGATCCTCCATTAATATTTGAACATAGATCATGTAGAAGGACCCTGATATTGAAGATGGCCAGTGTTACTGTTCACAAGTTGATTACCATTCAAACATAATTCACACCCGCTCCTGGCAGCTCAATGAATTTTAAATATGTAATTTAAGCAAACGGTCCTAAATGTTATGAAACCATTTATATTGATCCATAGGGTGCTTTTATTAATAAAAATATTCTGTCATTCCCTCAAGAGTTTGGCCTCAAAGCTAATAACCTACTTCATAAGTGATTCTTATAAATCTAATCTAGATAATACAGAACATAAAAAGTCTCTTGGTATCCATTTATTTTTCTTTCAGTCTCTTGGTATCCATTTATTTTTCTTTCTGAAGCCTTACATCATATCCTATGGTTTATAGAACATTTACAGAAAAATCCTAAAAATGTTTCAATTGATTCTTGCAAAAGGATTTCAACTTCCTAAAAGTCCACTGTATCATTTTTAAAATATCTAACACTAAAAGCCAAGGAAGCAATTAAGTTGATGTGACGAAAAGGTTTCTGTTTTAAGAATCCATCGCCATTTTATCGGAATGAATAACCATATATCTGTTATTTTTCATGATTATCTATTTTTCGCTTTTTCCACTATCTCTTTTTAAAATCACAAAATATTGAATATGCAGAAATCATATCCTCGTATTATTTTCTATAAAAAAGTTTTAAAATCGCTAAGAATGACTGACACAAATTAAAATTGCAATATTTTTCATGTTTATTCAAATTTTGTGACACACAAAAAAGCGGATATATGATATGTATTATATATATCAATTTGCTGTGGAAAAGTCTTAAATACTGAACAGTATTGAATATGAATGAGTGCAATACACTTAACCGACTAAACTGACCACAAATATTATGTACTTAAATTCTCCGTCATGTATCGCAGTATCCTCAAATCACACTGCCCAGCTAGCTTGCTGACAATCTACGTTTCTTTATTCAGGAAAAATGTGGGTTAGTTGTTATACAGAAGCCTAATTCATGAGAAAAATTCATCCTGGTTGCAAATGACGATGAGACTATAACAAATAGGGATTGACTAGAGTAGTCCTTGAAACTAAGTAGCAAATATAGAATCTGACACCTTCATGCATTTCTTGCATTGTGCAAAACACCATTTTTATCTGCTTTTAATTGAGACTCCATCACATGCTCTTTAAACGGTAGAATTTTCACTTTCATGTTTCTCTTATATTCAGTATATTTTTTTTAATTCAACCAGAACAGGAGTTTACAGGACACACCTTGCATTTGGCTTATGAGATTAAACAGCTAGGGATCAAAACCTTTAAAGATTAATTACAAAACATTTACATAATTAGGTTTGACTTTCTGATGCAATCCCCGGACAACTATAATCCAGTCTGACGTACCAACACAATTGACCTGCGTAACTTTTAGACTGCTGGGTACACAGCTGATTTAAATTTTTCTTGTTGTTATTTTAAAGGATTGGTCAGAAATCTTCACAAACAATTTAGTCTTGTCTCCTCTTTGATCTCAATTCATTCAGCTATTCTCTGTTCTGGCTGAGAAGTACATTTTTCTCTTACCAATCTTAAATTTGTTATATGTCATAACATAACTTATCATGCTTATGGAACAGATCTTGTAGCAAGATGAAACAAAAAATTGGATCTATTGGACTATTGAACAGCAAATGTAGAAAATAAGTGCACCTGTTTCTAATACATGATGTACAATGTAATTCATAAAAATTTGAAATCAATTCTAAGTAATTGAAACCATGGACTCTGAACTGTTTCATTTATATAGCTTAACAGTCAATATAATCTTGGACTTGAAAAGTCAATCGATATTTTTTAAAAATCCATGAGATGAGAGAGAGAGAGAGAGAGAGAGAGAGAGCATGTCCTATCCTAACAGGAGAGACACAGGGATTGTTTAGAGAATCTGATTCTGACAAGGAAGCTAGGTTGAACAATTTGAGTTATAAAGATCTATTCATTTTTTTTCAAACTTTCTATTTTTTGTGTTATAAGGATCTTTAAACATTATTTTTGAAACCTATCTAGTCCTTCATAACTAAATAATGCAGTGCAAATATTGACAATAAAAGATACCTCACTAAATCAAACACTGGAATAGTAAAACGATGTGTCATCATATGAATGTAAGTGTTATCATCCAGTGACAGTAGCTAGCATCTAGTGCTTAAAAGTCATCTATTGCCAATTAATCAAGATAGTAAAAAATACTTTGTTCCTTCATTGACCTTACTGCACTCAGCCATACAAAGGTTGGATGTGTTTTCTATGAATCTGATGCGTATATTAAATATTAGTGTTATCAATTACCTTTAGTATCTTTCCTTGTTTTTATCTTTTGCATGAATGTTTTTGCTGAAACTTTGAAAAATAATACTTGTATCCTTCTTAAGATAGAGTCAATTCAACAAGGTTATGAGGAAAATGAAATGCGAGCCAAATGACACGTTTCCTTGTAAGATTTGGACAAATGCCCACGAAACGAAAAACCATGTAAGACAATCAAGTCAACACAAAAACTTACCTGTATATCTGCTAAAAGGTTTGAACACCATTCTCTCACATCCTCAAAAGGACAGTTGGTGGACAGACGGAGAATGTCAGGCAAATGCTCCTCCACCAAGGGGTTGATGGGAAGGGGGTTCCCGTTTCCTACGAGGATTTGGTCCTTCGGGCTGCCGTAACCGTTTGCCCATGCATCTAACGTCATTCTTATCATGTCAAAGCTGTGCTTCCTGGTATTGGGGTCTCTACTAGAGAGAACGTGGAAGAATCGCAGCGAATCTTCATCTCGAACTCCATTCTGGTTCAGAGTGGTTGCCATTACTGATCCAATCCTGAATATAAAGTGGTATTTTTTATACTAAGTCTTTGTTTTTTATATAATTAGATTAACCTTTAAAAACCTCTATTCCTTAGTACTCATTTTTATTACAAATATTGGTAACTGAAGAAAATTGGATTTTAGAACATCAGCGATTAATTTCCTCTGTTTTGCCAAGATAATGGCTATTTCTATGAAAAATCAATTCAAAACATCGCAATAGTGACCTGGGTAAAACTACTACGACATAGATACATCATCTGTTAACTTATAGGATGATTAATCCTCTAGTACGTTTAATTAACATTTCTCCAAATTGCAGAAATTATTTGTTCCTTTCCAATACATCTGGCTTTAATGTTGTAATTTTATGGTTGAATGTATTTGTTACAAGGTAAAAAAATTAAAGAAAGTTATCCTTCAAATCTCCAAGTTATAACCTCTATACCACCCTATCATTTTACAGTTAAGCCCAAAAATAACTTCTGTGATCCACATATAAATGAATTTCATCAGGATCATATGGTGACAGCTAGATCATATATTTCACAATCAATAAGAATAGTTAACTAACATTTCTGATCTGTGCTTTCTATTCAATAGAGTATGCTAAATATGGGTAAAAAATACATCTGCCTGAAGTAAAAGAGAGGAAAAGTTCGTATACTACATCATAAAAAGACATACGATATAAATGTCAATAAAATAGATTAAAAAAAAGTATCATATAACATGAAAATATAATTATGGAATTACTTAGTGGAAATTCTCACAGGCAAAAATAGAAAATAAAAGAAGATAGGTTGCATCTGACCTTATTGCATATTTTCATAGTCTTCCATTATCTAGGCTTATCATACATCACATTAATAAAGAATCAATCATTTCTTGCTACATGTTACATGAAGAAACTTGATGAATAATTTAACACCTGTTACACATGGTCCTATTTCTAATTCACAAAAGATAAGCTTGCATTCAGAACACAATGACTTTATTTTTCATAATTAATTCTTTTTTATATTGATTTGATATAATTTAGGGAAAGGAGATATTTGCATGGTTCAGTCTGTGGTCACCCCCCCCCCCCCCCCCCACACACACACACACATACACACACCGGCCCTATGTACAATCATTTTCATATTTGCTTCAAATTCCAAATTCAAATTAATGAATTATCTTCATCATAGATTCACATACATGTACAATTGTTTAATACATGTATGTAAATATATAAATGTTGGACATGTACCCATGGCACCCAATACAGATGACATTTAGAAAGCCTTGTTAATTAACACCAATAATATGTTCAGGTGTACAGTTTATAGAAGTCACACCAGCATGTCTTTAATTACATACTTTCTTTTTGAGAAGTGGCTAGGCATAGCAATCATGAAGGCTATGCCCCAGTCAAGACAGAAGAGAATATACAATAGGCCTAATAATGAGTACGGATCCAAATTCATTTCGAGAAAATTCGAATGCCAATATGCCTATATGTCTACAATATTAACACTATCTTGAATGAAAAGTTATTTCAATTAACTTATCTACAAGAGAGCGGTATTTTTGCTGACACAGGCAGTTTAAATTCAACCATGATTCTGCGTTCGCCACCACGATGATGCAACATTCCAGTCTTAACGTTGGAAGTTCGTGCCAAACACGACACATGTTCAACATCACGTTGGCAACTTCCGATACCCGGCACAAATATAAGTGACTGACATGGTCTTGTTGACAGGTACACTTCAGTGGGGTGTATTGCATGCTATCTTTTTATAGCTTGTCAAGATATCAGCTGATTTGAAGCTAAAGGTACACCTTTATAGCCTAATCATGTGCGATGCCTAACGGTTTTTCAGCCATTTCCGTATGTAAACCTTTCACACGTTTTCCCGCAAAATTGAAAGAGAGGCCTTTGTTAAAATCTTACCTGGCAATCTCTGGTCCGTTTTGAAGATTTTTTTGTGTTCAGAACATTGAAAATATGACTTGATTCGAACAGCGAGATGACTGTCGGTCTCTCCACTACTCCATAAAAATGACCTTGGCATTGAGGAAGGAGGAGTTACCCTTCTTTTGGACCAATCAGATCAAATATTGAGAGTAATTTATTTTTAGCAAGTCAAGTTTTCCAGTACACGCGTGGCTGATCACAATCACGGAAAGTTTTCGCTATTAATAGATAGAACTTTATTATGTTAATTTTGATGCATTTCACACAACAATAGATAATCTACACAATAGGCAATACACAATACATTCCAACTAAAGACGAGAAACTGAGAGAGAGAGAGAGAGAGAGAGAGAGAGAGAGAGTATATCTCTATCTGCAATATATTGAGTGCCAGTTTGGTGAGATTTTAAATTTTATTTATATATCTACTACACCCCTGGCACATGGACTACAAACTTACAGGATGCAACTTGCTCAATACTACTGGCTGTTCCATCAGTATCTTCTGGAAGGATCTCGAAGTTTAAAA
This sequence comes from Magallana angulata, assembly GCF_025612915.1. Taxonomy (NCBI): domain Eukaryota; kingdom Metazoa; phylum Mollusca; class Bivalvia; order Ostreida; family Ostreidae; genus Magallana; species Magallana angulata. Next base: position 47,163,758 of record NC_069115.1, read on the forward strand.
TCTGACCTACTTTTTAGATTTTCAACACTATCTGTCTTCAATGAATCAATTGTCCATTGCAAATATATGGGTACTTCACCAATAGTAGTTTTCTGCCATCCAATTTACAAAGCAGATATTAATTGAGTTTTTTCTTCATGTCCATCTGATAAGCAAATCAAATTTTTTCCTTGTGTGTATTCAATACCAGGGCAGATTACAGCAAGCCGCACCAAAACTCATGTTTCAGTAATAGGTTGACAATCCTTATAATTCTGATCCCATTCACACATCCCATTTTAATTTCCTTCAAGTTGCACATGAGAATTTGAACAATTTGTGTTCATATATAAACTGTAAATCTTACCATAAAATTAATACAAAAAACTCATTTGTAAAAATAAAAGTAAACTTTATTGAAATCTACATAATTAGATTCTGATTTGAGTGCTTTTATATTACCAACTATTCGATCAGCATACAAGATTCACATGTACTAATACAGCAATAGAAGTCCACACATCCAATTAATACACAATCACAAATACAAAGTGTGAGGAGAAAATTATTTCTGGTTCTCAAATTACATGTAGTCAAGTGTTTTGAAGAAATATATCTAGATATCATATTAAACGCTGAGGAATAAAGGAGTGAGGGAATAGCTATTAGTTTTGATATCACAAACTACTGTACATATCGGTGTGCTTAGCAGCTAAACTAGATATCACTTTAGACCTCGTCACAAAGATTTTATCAAATTTACATGTAGTTCATTCTAAATCAAGACTGGAACAGCATGAACATGTTTATCAGTTTTCCTTGTGTCAGAGAGGAGCTATACTGTTATGTTTACCATTCAAAGACAGTTTTAAATCATGCACAAATATTAGCAGAATACAACATTTAAAAAAAAATTTAAAATCTGTATAACAGCATGTATCAACCAGATTCACACTGGGATGTACACCCTTATACACAAAAGCTTTCCAGATATAAATCTGGTTTATAAAAGACAATGTAAAGTGCATATATATATTTATATACTCTAGATATTTTCCTGTAGCAATGTTCAAAATAGCATTGTAATAAACAATAGCACACATTTTACACAAGTACTTAAGGTCAGACGACACATTCCTCAATTTTAGATAACTTTTTCCAGGAATTTGTTAATGGTTTACTACTACTTTGACAAGCTTTCTTGCAAAAAATTAGGGTACCTTACCAGGCATTTCTGCAAAATACTAGAGTATGCAATATCCTATATAATCTTCTTGAAAATACACTTGATTGCTGATATAAAAATAAATACATCTTCAGCACAGCGAAATTCACTATATTAGAACAATATCTCCGACGGGGCGGGGCTTTGAACTCACAACCTCTAGAACCTATACGCTTTTGGCAGTAAGCGGCCACGGTTCTCACCACTCGACCATCTGGACATATAACCAAATCCAAGTAAATTTTGATCATTTTTAAAGTAATTATAAAATTAATATTTTTTATTGGAACTCTTTATTACGAGGAGATACAAAAAAGATTTTGAGGAACGTGTCGTCTGACCTTAATTCCACGATCCTGCTGTCTTGTATCAAATTGCTAGAATATGAAATTGCAAACTCAGAAGTTTTCTCCTAATTCCTTAGTCTCAACTCTTATAAATAGCAAGGTTTTAAAATACACCAGGAATGCTCAATTTTTTTTCAGATATTAATTCTTCATGTTTAATTAGGAATAAACAGTGAGCATTAAGGTCTTTTAGGATTATTTTACTAATTAAATACTTAACATTATAAAATCATATAGCACGATTGGAAAATGTGAGGATTTCTGTTTCCAAATGCCAGACAAACGAAACCAAATTCTGATAATTATCTGTCAAACTAAAGCAACAACAAGTGATAATTATGCAATATTTGATTTAATATCTACTTTAAAAGTATAGTCAATAATAAAAGCCAAACAGGAAAATATCCAAATGGATGGATTTATGCTTACCATGACAAAAAACCTATAACTGTCACTATTCTATAAAACCGCTCTTAACAAGTCAACAGGGCAGATTTGCACTTTATGGTTAACGTAAAAATGGACAACAAACATTGGGATGGTCCCAAATCAACACACCAACAAGTGTATACATAATTTGTCTAAAAAAAGTTCCATAATAACACATAATTAACAGTATCTCTCAAACATGGCCAAAGAAAAAAAATCCTGGCACACAACTTTAACAATTAAAGGACGGAGGGGGTAGCTGCTATTATGTAGCCCTCTCCTGATTTATTATTTCTTTTAGGGCTTCTCTCCAGAAAACGTCAGATAAAAAAATCAGAGAGGGCTACATTAAAACGTCTAGGTGGGGGGTTACTGTGGCAAAAACACAGCTGGTAACAACAGTAGAAAGACAATTTTGTTTTAAGAGGTAAAACCACAAACGAAAAAGAAACAAAGAAATCTAAAAAAAAAAAACAAAAACAAAAAAAAACACCCATGGATTTACAAACATTTTACATTTTATCACAATAACTGTGCAAATATTTGGTAACTGAAACATCTGAGAGTATTCTTGATAACAAATCAGAATAAAAGACCTATCTCCCTTTTGATATTGTTTTCTCTCTGAAAAATGGGGCATTTCTCCACTCTCTACAAAAACAGATCAAATCAATTTTAAGCTTTCAAATGATAGCACTGAATTCATGTGTTCTTAGTCATAAACTTCAGCCAGATTTCTGCAAATATTTCTTGAGGTCCAGCATTTTCTTTTATCAGCATATGAACTGATTCACGAAATGTGATGAGTACATGCAAGATATTCATTGAGACTGGCATACTACCATCATTAAGAAAAAGTAAAAGAAAAGAAAAAAAGATTATGTCCTATATATCACAGATGGATGTAAATACATATATTTCAATGATCATTCATTAAACAATATAAAGATGAAAATAAAAAATATGGTAAAAAAATGTAAAAAGAAAACTCTACTACAACATGTATAAATTATATGTGTGTAAAACAATGCTTATTAATATAATATAAAGCTATAGCTAGAAGTTTTTCTAAATATAAGTCCATTGATTGGGGCAGTGCTTCAAGGACACTGGGTGTTTTAAGTCAAATGATGACATCACTGTATATCTATGGCGGATCGAATGGCCTGCTCCAGGAGGCTGATCCAATTGAACTTTTCTTCCTCCGATTCCACCGAACAGTGAAGAGCTCTCTTTGGAGTTTCCAGCTTAAATCCGTAGCGTATATCTGCAAACAGAGGGAAATAAATGTAGATTCTGAAATAAAATGTCTTCACTCCATGCAGACATTTTTAAAGCATGCCTCATTCATCTTGCATATCATTAAGTTTCTCCTTTTCACAGAACTTCATTCAATAAAACAGCTAGTACATGTACATTGTCATTCCCAAAATTAACTCAACATACATGTATAAACTACCTATTTTGATTTCAACAATTTTAACAGAGCAGACCAATTTTAACAGCCACATTGTCGTTCGTCTGTAGATGATACCAGGGACTAGCCTTACATCAAACAAGTCCTAGCTTATACCCTTCTGTAAGTTTATAAATCTATAAAATAAGTTATCCAAATTTCAAAAAGAGCCACAAATCAAATATTAACCCAATTCCAAACGATTGTGATTGGAGTAAATGTTTTTATGGTCAAAAACAGTAAAACTATAAGCTCTGGTCATATTCTATGACACTGGGCATTAAAAGGGTCACAGCAATGTCTGGTTAACCTCCACGCTCAGGGCAAGACCACAAATCTTTGTTACAAGTAATTAGCTTACTGGTACACCCAGCGCCATGTAACAGTACTAGATATTCTCTTAAACTCCGCACAGAAATGACAATCACATTGTCAACTGTCATATAATTGCATCAAGAAATTGGTTAGTTGGAAGATTTAATCATTCTGCATAAGACAATAGTGAAATTTGATACTATACAATTTAAATTGCAGCAGAAGATCTATAAACTCCAACTCAGACCCACTAAACTCTATTGCTCAACTTAAATTGGGGATTAAATCCATGGATCAGCCATTTTTAAAGTAAATTAAACCATAAGAAAAATCTAAACTGGGTTAAATGTCAATGAAAAAACCCCACAAAACAGGAGTTCACATTGAAGTACAGTTGTACCGGTACCTTAAAATACACCTACTCATCTATTGGTCCATACACCAAGGGACCAAAAGCATATCAATTATTGCTAAATCTACTGTATGAGCACTTGTTATAAAGATACCATACAAGTAGCTGATCACAGGTATTCAATATTTTGAGCTATCCAATTGTGTACAAAATATATTAAGAGGCCCATGAACTGAGTTAAGTGTTACTGTTTCCATATTTTTCACAACTCTATACATGTATTAATTTTTCTTTCATAAAACTCCAAATTCTAATTGTCCTGAGATACTGGGTCTTGTAGATCATGAATCAGTATATTTGAATTGTTATCCTTTTAGAACAGCATTTTAAAGTATTTAAGATTAAACTCTAATGATAAAAGTTTTTGAGATGATGATATCCCATTTTGTAACTTTGAATTATTTATATGGGCCCATTATAGGTTTAAGAATCTGAGCACAAACTATAACATGATGTTTGCATACATCTAGTAAAATAACAAATTATAGCAAACAGCTGAATTTTGCACCGCCTACTTTGCACCACATCATGGTATGCACCATTTTGAATCTGCATTACATCAGGACACATTTCATTATGATGTCAAAAACTGTATCCTTGTTATTTTTTAGCTTTTCCCCAATATATTCAAATGTTAAAATTTGCGTGCTTTATTTAGGGCCCCAATATTTGAAGAACTAATGCTTTGAATACCTTCAATCTCCAATATATAACTAATGGCTTTCATCCTAATATTGACATTGATGGTGCAATGGTTCTTGGGAAGGAGATTTTTTAACAGAACCACCGACCATGTAATATTTAGGTTTAAAAAAAATAATCTTCCCTTCAATTTACCCCCCCCCCCCCCCTATAAAATTTACTCTCCTTTGCTTTACACAAGTGGTTCTAAAGAGAAGACGAAAATGTCACAACTATTCAATACTGATGACGAGACAATTTCATCAGAGAATCTCTGACAATATAAGCCTTCAGATCAGGTGAGCTGAAAAACTGCTGAGTTGACGTGTAAAACTTTGATTTGTACACTTAGTCATTCATTTAATCCTATGACACATTCACAACATAGAATTGTATTAGTCTGTGCAGAAAGGTGTCTGAATTCAGCTGTGGTAATCCCCTGTATGATTACATGTATCTTCTTAATTAATAGTGGGTAAAATTACAAGTTCTTCAATGCAGAACCATGCAAATAAAAGTGTGTAAGAAAATAAATGATGTATTGAATCACATGCAAATTAATAAAAGTGTGTAAGAAAATAAATGATGTATTGAATCACATAATTTTATTACTAAACCTAAAAACTAAGCATTTTAAAGCTCCACTTCATCCCAGTGCACCAAGCATTTTTCTGTATATTGAATACCAGGTATTTTCTTCCCATTTTTGATCCACAACAAAGACAAGCACCTTTGCAGATTTATGATCGTTTTCAAGAGTTTTAATCGTTCACCCAACTCGCACACTCTTAACTCCACTTGCGGGGGACCCCTGGTTCCGACATTTTCACCTGTGTGATTCATCAACCCTCTATCAATCGCAGCTCTTTGCTGCCCTCTTCATGGTGATTTTTTTTATTAGTTTGATCAAACAATCATTTAGGGAAATGTCCCTGACCGGGGGTTTACATCTCTGTAAATTAAAATTACAGGTAACCTCCAGGTAAGAATGCCAACTCAGCTCTTTGTCTTACAGCCCAGGTTTACACCTGCATGTCCTTATCTCTGTTATTCATACCCTACATGCAGACAGGCATACATGTACATAGGAATTATAGCCACTATTACATCAGATCTATTGAAGAAAGCAGATTTTCAGATTTTCTTTTGTCCCTACATTGAATTCATATAATCTGTACTCTCAGCTGATTCTACAATCAGCTGATCTAGTATGAGCAGTCGCTGACTCACATCTAAATGCTGGTTTTCACTAAATTTCCCTCTGGTGATAGAGTAAGCAAATGAAAAATCTCAGCACTCTTAATATGAAAAATTCCTGTCTTGTGTAAATGATGGTAATGAAACAACAAAATTTGGCTGCAATAAATAAAGGTCATCTGTGGATGGATATTTTTAAAAAGCCCTCAGAATTCTAAACTACATTTGCCATTCTAAATGTGAAGTGTCAACACTCTTTAAAAGATATTCTCCATATAATGCCTAACCTGCTATAACATTACGCTGTCTTTAATAACCAATGATTAATGAGGGGTGTTCGAGTTTTGGGAAATGCGATTTTTCATACATGTTGTTCATACAATATCTACATTAGCCATTAGGGGAGAGGTTTACTTTGGGGTCAATTTGAAGTCACTCAGAGAGGTTGCCAACAAACTAAAAAGGGCAATTTTTTTCCCTCCTCCAACCATGCTATGGAGTACAAATAAATCTGAACGATAACATTTCTATTTAAAATCTTATTACAATGGCTGTCAAAGCAGTAAATTGAAGAAAGATTAGAAGCACTAGCTGGGTGCAAACCATTTTGTTAACTGTAGCCTTGGTATTTTTTTTTGGCCGGGGCTTTATTGTCTGGCACTGTGTTGAAGGCTGACACCAAAACGTTGTTACGTAACATGTTGGAGCATGATTTTGTGTTAATTTGATGTAAGCATCCCTTTGATTCAGAGAATATATAAACACACTCTCCAAATATGCTCTGTTCTCCTCATAGAACTTTTCTATGCCAAGAACTTCAAAGTGTGCAAAACAAAAAACGAATTACTTGACTCCAAAAAATTCAAGGCCAGTAGATTCCACATTGTTATAATTGAAAAACCTTTGAATCTGCAACCTTGAGGCAGCACAGTTGATAAAAAAAAAAAACCTGCTATTAAAGAGTAAATAATTACCTATAAAGTTAGCATTTGAAGGCTGGCATTTTTATGGGCTGACCTTTATTAGGGTAGACGGGGAAAAAAATGGACACAATTTTTTCTTCACTTGCAAACTACCTACTTCTCAACATCTATCAAACTGAAGCTCTCCATTGGATAACCTCGAGATTAGACAAACAAATTCAGGTCCTCATCAAAGCTGCCCATTGTTTGAACAGACCACAGAGAGGCCAGGGCTATCTCAGTATTGGGGTGTTTAACCATGTTGACCATGTTCACATAATACCGCTGACCAGATAACAAACTTCAACCAACCAGAGCCCACCTCTAAATAAAAACTCGGCCTTTAAAACTCGGGCATTGCCTTGGACAGCCGATAACAAGAAAAGTTGGTGAAGGTCAGTTATCATATCAATCAAGTGCTTCAACCAAACGGTATCCTTCTGACGCACTGTTAAAAATATCAAATATGTTTTCCTTGCCTAGCTTTCTCCTAGATCTTGAAATGGATAAAATCTATTGTTCACTCTGGCAAAATACCAGTTTGGGAGGAGATATGGGACCACAGAGACAATCTGACTACCAAATTCCTTTTTCTTTTTCAATATAAGATGCATTTGATAAGATTTTTCCTTGATATACTCTGTCAAACCAGGCAATGAGTCAACACTTAGAAACTAATCAAATTTTCTTACTTCAAAAATATTGCCGAGTAGACAATTTGACACTGCCAATTATTATTTGTATGATGTAAAGAACATATTACAATCCCCCTCCCCAAAACATATTGTTACATAACCATACAAACAAAATGTTCATTCTGCTTATGTAATCCTTTTAGCTCTCCATCATGAAAGAAATGATCAAGTTGGCAAAACAGATAAGATGTGTCTGCAAGAAAATTTGTCAGGCCTGTTGCAGACTTCACAGATTGGAAAATTACTGCAATACCACACAACCCAAGCTCTGAACCATTATTGTAATGTAAATGTTGGTTCATTAAAACAAGGTGACATATGACATGGAAGCAAGTACACCCACCTGTTTCATCAGGTGGTGGCAGAATCAAATAAATAGGTCAGGGTCATGCCTAAACCCCCCAAAGAGTTCCAAATGACAGGGAATGTATTATGTCAAAGGTTATACTAAATACCCTCAAAAGTCCTGATTAGAGAGGGGTAATTTTGTGCAGCTGATTGCGGTCTCTCTACACAAGGTCATTTCTAAGTAAACAACAGATATGTTGACCAGTACATGTACACAATGTCAGATAAATGGATCCTGTGTATTACACAGTAAATGATAGATCTACATTCACAGCAATATATATCTTTAAGGAGATCTTAAGAGTTTTGGCCTCCAAATAACTTCATAAGTGGAATTGCCTGCAATTTATAAGAGTTTTTCGCTAAAAATAGATTTAGTTAATTATATATATGTAAACGTTTGTTGGGGAGATTATAACTTTCTAACAAAGAGGTCACACATTTCACCCTCCCTCAACCCCCCCCCCCCCTCCCCAAAGTTTACCACCCACTTATCTGGAACAAAAATTGTGTATTGCCACCAACTTATTATCTGATTACTTTAATGAACCATACCCATGTGGATAGATATACCCTGTCAGTAGATAATTAAACAGTACCTGCAGACCTACAGCAATTATTAACAATGCAGAATATTCTTCTCAGCCATCTAATTACAGAGTATTCATATTGTGTGTATTGTTTCTGACAGTAAACAAGTTGTATTGCATACCTCTAAATGTCAAGAGTTTTTTGTAAAACAAAAGCAACAAATTGTTTACATGCATATAATTGCTCTGCCGTTATTCTGGGGGAACATCTTGTACTCTTATTCAGCAGAAAAACAACAAAATCTCTAATCCCAGGAAAGGCTGGAGTTGTGTACATCTTTACCAAAAGATATATATACCAAACTTAAATGTCGCACAGATTTAATAATTTGGTTTGTTTTAAGTTGTTAAGCACTTGGGTAAGTGTCTGAAACATCCTCCATCTCTCTTACTAAACAAACACCTGACAGAAAGCTCAAGTGTTTACCAAGAACATGGAATCCACTTCTACAAACCACAATCTCCATCTCAATAGTCTACAGATAAAAAAAAAAAGTAGGGAAGTTTTTAATGCTATAACAGCTATGCAAAGAATCTGGCTGGCTGAGCTTGTTATCAGGTGATTTGAGAGATACTATCTATCACTTACACCTGGCTCTTTCTATCACTGTTATATATAAAATGTTAATTGTTGCTCTCTCTCGGGAGCACATTTTTTTACGGTCTCTCATCAGTTGATATATATGTATAAAGTTTTTGTGTAAATTATTGTGATGAGATACCTCAGTAACAAACAGTTGCCTTCCTGACACAGATATTCTTCACATGTTTTTAATCGAATACACCTTGTGGCTCCTTGACATAGAAATACTTCAAGACTCTTCAACACATTGTCTATTTGATCCAATGGTAACATGTATGATGTACCTCATGTCTATTTGACTCATTATATCATTATAATGTACCTCATGTCTATTTAACATGTATGTACCTCATGTCTATTTGACACACCTACCTCATGTCTAACTGACTCAGTATAATGTATCTCATGTCTAATTAACCCATATGTACCTCATTTTTCACCTCATTTCTATTTGACACACATTGTTCTACATAGTTCAGTTTCACATATGAACCTCATGTCTCTTCCACCCACATTTACATCTCTGCAATAAACATGTACCTCAAGCTTCTTCAACTAACATGTGCATCCAATTGACAAATGCACTTTCTTTGCTTCAAAATCATCATGAATTAACAAGAATAAAGATGTAACTCAAATCAAATTGCTTCAGATAACTGCATTTCATTTACACTGTACTGTGTCAAAGTTGAGATATATTCAACTGGAAAATTAGAATTTTGCATATTTTTAAATTGGGATGGGTCCCTTTATCAAACCGAAATCATGAAGATTGACAGCCCTGGGAACTCAATGTCCTTAACCTGTATGTACTTTATGCAACCTTACACATATGTATCATCAGAGCTTCTTAACCATTATATACCTCAGATAACCCACTAAGCCTGTGTTGATGACTTACATTTGGACTCAGGGATGTCCCTCACCCTAAGCCTGGAGAGGGCGAGGCTGCTCTCAAACCGGTAGGTGTGTTCCCGGGCGCGTGTGAATGGGAAGTTCCTGTCCGTCCTCCGTGTGACGACCAGCGCATCGTTGAACAGGAACAGACCAAGCATTTCAATGTGCTGGTACACCCTACAATGATACAATAGTGACATGTAATTCACTGAAAAAAATTCAAATCCCATGAAATGCAGGTTTTATCATTTGTAAATGCATTTTTGGCAATAAATTGGTTTTATGTTAAGAATTTACATTGCAAACAGAAGTAATATGACGTAGGGCCTGTTGTCTGATGACTACCTTTGAAACAGACCTATTGTAAAATAAAAATCGCTTAGTTTTCATTTTATAACATTACAAAAGGTTTGATAGTCACTGAATTTCCTTGTTATCGATGATCTGGTAATATCATCAGAGAGACAAAAAGCTCCAGGCAAATCTTATCTGCCTGTAAATAGGTAACTAAACAAAGACACATAAACAGATCATCTTACACATTAACATATCCCTGTCTTAAACCTAGTCTTAGCCTCTTAGGTACAGTTATTTTCCCTACCCTTTGTTAGTCTTAAAGATGTCATTTCAATGTTAATGTTAAAAATCCCTCCATGCGTGTTAAATGTCCATTATCTCATTTTCCAATTCATGTCTCAATTAGACTGTACATTATGAATATAACAATGCTTTTGATTAAAAGCACATATTACATAATCACTGTGTACATAGGTACCAGCAATAAGAAGCTGGTTATTACAGGGACTCATCAAACTGCACATTTATAGTTGTTACTATGAACTAGAAACCCCATCAATTCAAGTCTATTAAATGAAGGCTTAGTTAGTTAATGCAGCACTAGCCTAAGTCTTGTGCTAAATGTTCCGAGCCCTGTGAAAGAGAAAATCAAAAACTTTCTTCCTGACTAATGAAACATCAAGGATTATGTAACTTGGTACTTTCCCTTTCATGGTTGATTGACACATTTTGGCATTCTCCCCATAGGGGGGCGTGTTTCATCTTAAAGGGTTACCTCATCTTGATTAGTGACTTGTTTGCCCCACTGTGATAATTGCTATTAGTTGACACCCCCTTATAACAGAATTCCTTTGCCCCACTTTATTTTTCCTGCAGAGAGAAAGCAGGGGAGGCTCGGGCCTCTCATTTGACCTGCAGTTAATGAGCTTCTTAATTATAGATGAATCCACTGATTCTTAAAACCTGTTAACATAGCAAACAACATTATATAATGCTTTGATAAAGCATACATGTCTGGCATATCTACCGGTACTTGCCTACGAATGAATTCATAAAATCAAAACAGCATGTTTTCTTCCAACTTCAGATGCAATTCAACACATCTATAACATACCCCATGGGACAAACTCAGTCGAGAGCCAAAATCATTTTTTTCATTTAAAACCTGAAATGTTTTTCCATTATGCAAGATAGCTCCCAGCCGGCTGGTAATGTTTTTCTTTCATTACTGTCTTAGGTGATTGTCATCCATTTCATTTTTTTGCTGAGACATGGTTTTTTTTTCTGGGTTTGGTGACAGAATCTTGTTAAACACAAGGTCTTTACCCAACCATACATTGAACCAATGTCTAATTCTTCAATGTGACATTCTCTGGTTGAACATTAAGGGTCTATAACCAAGCAGCCACTGCACCAGGAGACAGGGAAATAAAATCCCAGTCCAACACTTTGTGTGGTCTCCAACCACATAGCCACTGAGGACCCAGGTTAATTGAACAGAATGTCTTCAGGGTCCAAGAGCTGAATCCACATCCACCGTGTTTGAGATGAGACATCTGGACACACAACTAAATATTTATGGAAATAATACATCTAAAGGTCTCCTCAGACTGTCTCCAAATGACAACTTTAATATTGTTTTGACAGCTTGGTGAATTATAACCAACAAATCAAAGCCTACTTTTAGCAAATTATAATTCATGGCTGAACTTTTAGAAAGTTGAAGATGAAGAATGAAGACACTGAGTGGAGAGACATGAGCCTTTGAACTACAGTACATGTTTAAATATTGCAGTCAAGATACGTCTTAATCATCCAGCTTATTTTTTTAATTCTAAAATTCATGAGAGAGAGAGAGAGAGAGAGAGAGAGAGAGTGAACACTGGCTCTGCTGGGCTGAGGTCAAAGTAAAATGGCTTCATGAAAAAAAATCCATACTGTACTCTGAAAGGTTTCAAGATTGAATTTTTAACTAAATAGAAACAGCAAGAGCATTCCCCTTTTTGTTTGTTGTACAACTTCTTCCCCCACCCTGGTAACTGTATCCCCCTGTCACTGTGAGGATGTCTGAACAGTGACCTATGGAGACAGACATCTGTATTCAGCACCCTCAGGTCTCATGGCTGCTCACCTTATTAATTACAGGTAAATTGCAGGTAACCAAGATGTTGACCCCAGGTCTGTTGTTTTTTTTTCTAACAGTTCTACAGTGAGACCAGCGACAGAATGCTGATACAAGGAGACGGTACAGAAAGGACAATGTCCAGACAAGAACTTTTACCATGTACCTGTGTAATGGATCTTTCTTATTGAATAAATGATGAAGTGCCATTTACAAAACCATTTATGTAAATTAGAGTTTTCTTTTGCAGGATTCATTATTTATGTTCAAGACTCTCTTTATGTTGAGACCCCCCCCCCCCCCCCCCTCAATAATTTGTCCAATTACTACTGCAAGCAGAAATGTGCATATTGTGATTTCCCTTGTCTAATCATTTTAGATAGTTATTTGGGTTTGTTTGTTTTTCTTTTTTTTTTTTTGGGGGGGGGGGGGGGGTGGGAAGGTTTACATACTGATGTATCTACAGTATTAAAATTTAGTTTCTAAGCGATCAAATCAAAAATGACTATTTCAGATTCAGGCCTTTCATACAAAATCTTATTAAACAAATACTCCCCCTCCCCTTAGTGTCGTCTAAACTACTAAAATAATATTAAATGCACTTTAACAGAACTCAAGGTCAGAGTTATAGACGAATCTGACAGACGCGCTGACACTCGTCTTGAGTGACAAATAGCTGAGAAAACGTCCACTCACGTCACCACCAGGCGCTGACATCCTACATCATGTCATAGCATTGATTACAGATCAGTCTGCATGCCAACAGGATCAACGCTGAAGCTATTTTAGAATGAATTTTATTCTACAAAACTAGCAAATCGCCTTTGCAATATTTAAAGTTGATTTGTTCTCTCTTTTCATTTATTGCAGAATCCATATGAACAGAATATTAAGGATTTTTCATCAGGCCCCGCCGTCACCAACTTTCCTCAAGTCATTACTCAGCCTCAAGTCTGAGTTTTTACCTCAAATTCACGCACTTTTCCTTTAAGGTTTTGAGTTGAGGACTGAGCTGAGGGATTTAAAAATTTTGGTGACGGCGGGGCCAGAGAACATCTGATGTTAAATAATGTATCAATACAAACCAGACCTTGTAATCTTTCTTGCATGCACATGCAACATTTATTTCTATTATTTAATGCCAGTTTTTCAAGTAATTGTAAGTGAAAAAGCTTACTATATTTCTTCAATTTCGAATCATATTGATCATGCAATATTAAAGTCTGAAGATGAAAAATTTTTGAAATGATTGTTTTTCAAAAAGATAAGAAAATTCCTTCTTTTTTCCAAATCAAAATTGCTTTTATCAATTAATAATCAAAATATAAATCTTACAAAGTGAAATCAATCTATTTTGGTTGCAGTATTAATAATCCTTGGATTTAGACATCAGAATATCGAAACATGGAGTGACTATCATTCAAACAGGACAACTTCTGGTCTTGCAAGGAAGTGAAATGGTTATGACATCAGAAAAAAAATCTCTGTGGTATTAAAAATAGAGTAGCAAAAAATCTGAGATTCACAAACACATAAAAAAATAGAGTAGCATCACTGTCCATTATAACAGCCCTATATGTCTTTCTAGCAGGCTGATATATATATACTGTTCAAAATAACTCTATACATAATCTTTGACAGCAGATTGAAAAATACTATACAGAGTAGCCCTATAGTCTTTGGTATCAGACTGGTATACACTATTCAGTCAAGGAGAACCATTTGTGGAGATTCTCGTGTTGCTATGGCCCAGTGGACCTTCAGGTGGCCTCATGATTAATCCAGGGAGGGAGGGAGGCCGGCAGCTGATGTCGGGCTCGATACGAAATCAATAAGGCAGCGTGACTCACACAGATAGAAATAGACATTTCTGCTAGCAATACACATTATACCTACAAAAAAATATCCCTAACAACAAAGAAAGCTAGGTTCTCTATAACTGCATTGAAAATATTGACCTTAATTTCAATGTTTATGTGTTGGCTAGGAACTTTCCCAGAAAGAGTTAATTAAATTTATCTGTGATAATGTGAAGTTTTTCAATGGTAAAACATCAAGTTACCGCCATTTATTTGCCGGCAAAAGTTTTGTCATTTTTATGAACAACTCAGCAATTTACATGATGGCTCCGAGTAAGGTCTTATCTGTCAAACATCCCATCAAGTAATAAAACTCATATAAAAATTGCAATGAAAATAAAATTAATTTAAAACTATAAATTAATTTGAATTTGTAATTTGTTCAACTGTATTAAATCTAGGAACAAAGAAAACTTGCAAAGTGCTGTGTCTCCTTGAGAAAAGACTCGTAAGCACGTTATGTAATAAGCACTTAGATCTCATGCTTTTGCAATTGTATACATGGAGGTCAAGACTGAACAGAATAAAAGATGTTCTCAAGTCTCTTTTTTTCACTTTCCCCTTACTTAAAACAGACGGTTCATTAATTTTCAAAAGTGCACAATAACAACAGATGCTCATCTATAAAAAATTATGCATATAAAGGTAAAAAAGTGCTTTTTCCATGCAGACAAAATTTTACCCCTTTCTGTTTTTTTTTTTTTTTTTTTAAACTTCTTATCTTTGTTTTACAGTGTGGTCTATGGGCAGATAACTCTCGACTGACACACAACACAAACAGATCTTTCTCACTCCAAAAAACAATATCCGATAAATGAAAAGAGGTGTCTTTATCAGCGTCAGACAGTTTCATAATGAGCCCAGTCATCCTGTCTATGTGCAGGGATACTGCACATCAGCATAAGAAGCATTATCAAACAATTGCGTAACTTGTCACTTCGAGCTTTATTTGAAGTTTCATGGCAATTACTTTGATCGAGAGCTGCTAAGTTCTGTTTTTAACTCTTCATTTATTCTCCATGGCATTATTTCGGGATTGCATCATTTCCTCGTTGTGGCCAAATGATACATTATGCAATGTAGACTGTTGAAAAGACCTGATATTAAAACCGACAATAAGAAATTACTGGTATGGTGGTAAGCTAAATAAGATACTTAAGTAAAAAAGAGATTTTGAATTATTACAGGTGCAAAAAATTAGAAGTAACGGTAATTAAAAACAAATCCTCTGTAGTGATGAAATGGGGTTGGAAATAAGAGTTGGTCCTTGTTCTGAACAAGGAAATGTAAGCTAGACAGAAATCCAAAATTACATGAGCATATTGTCAAGTGTTTATACACACAAATTACTTGACAATGTTATCAGTCATTCAATTCAAGATTATAAGCTTAACATTAAAAAGCTTAAATTAATAAAACAAACACAATAAAAAAAAACTTGGGTGTTCATGTGAAAGGAATTTCATATCAGGCATTGCCTTCTTTGACACTCATCAAAAGTGATTTTAATCCCATTCATACACTGGGGAGAAAACACAACTTGTTCCATGACATCTTAAAAATCGTTTGAAGCATGTACTTGTATTTCCCAGAAATCAATAGTTCTTAGTCATCATTTATCATCCCCATTTACAGACAAATCTATATCAATGCAGTAAGCTATGCAGAAAACAAATCTTGCATGTTTCAAGTATTTTGCATGTATTAAAATGTATCATTATTAGATTTGTTGCAGACATCATAACTTTGTAAATCAAATGATATTTTTTTTTACAAGAATGTTTTCACATTCATACAAGTTTAGGGAGTATGAAGATGATGTATAAATGGAACGTCAAAATCCGATGACAGCAAGGCAAATAAAATCACACCGAGATATCAAGAGTCCATGTGACCTTTGTAGATCGTGTTATGACAGAAAGAAGAGGACATTTCATGCCAGCGTCTCCTGACAACCAGACATAACAGTACATGCCACCTCCCCCGGGAATTCTCATTCATTTATAGACACATCCATTCACACTTTTTGTTATTACATGTGTAGTGTACCGGTATTTAGAAGATGCTTCATAATCCGATAACATATACAGGATATATCCACACTTCTTTGACATAATATTTACTAGTGAATATTCCATGAAATTTCACAGACTTACTGGGTATTTAAGTTACAATTTTTGTTTGGTTGTAAAAGTACATGCCCATGTTATCTTTATCAAACTATATCTATAAGTAACACATTTTGTTTGGGTGTATAAAGATAACACTGACAAAAAGAATATTTTTTTTTCTATTGTAGAACACTGAATGTTTATAACTTATGAATTGATATTTTTTAATAACTTTTGATATTGTAAAAAACTGAATTAAGGAAAAAGAAGTAAATCTACATTTAAAATGACATATAGATTGATTTCATTTTGACTGTATGCCAACATGGTGATGTCAATAAACCATTGAATTGAAAAAAAAGAAGACATATAATTAAATATGTTGCTTTTGTGCGGGTCAGTATAGTTCCCTGTGTGTCTGGGGTTCTAGATTATGAAGAACCCATGTTGTTTAAAAAGACATATTAGGGAAAAAAAAAGATTCCATCTGACCTCCATTGCTCATGTTCTAACAGAAAGGACAAGATACAATGGAAATTAAAGAGCCTATCTCAAACACAAATGATGATGTAGTGTAATGTTGAAAAGTTATGACAATAAAATAATAAAACGAACAGGGTTTAATATTACATGAATTGTTAGGCAATGTCCATGGATTTGCATGCATTTTATTATGTTATCAAATGCAGCTACATCCCAACTGTTTCACATGTAAATATTAGGGATGTTATTCAATATAAGTACATGTAACATCTTTTCCCATTGACGTACATAGCTAAGGTACTGTGTATAATTCAATGATATAACAAAAGGTCCTGTGTAGTACAAGGGGAGATAATCAACATTGGCAATATTGTTTTGATGCACTGTCAGATGTGTGACACATAATTTTTAGAAAATTCTACTGCAAGTTTTTTCAAAGTGGATTAAAATCTATATAGAATGTATACTATTTGTAAACAGCTTATCAACAAAAAGGATGGATTTTTTAAATAGTTTCATTGAAAACTTCATATTACAAGTAATCAGTAGTTTGTAGTAATTCTTAGAAAACAAAATACTTTCTAAATGTTACATGATTAAGAGCCATCCTCTGAGCTTTGCGAAAAAAATATGCCAACAAGACGTGCTATTTCAGGCCCTCTAAAGCACGCCAGGCTCATTCTGAGAAGATTAGTAGTATTTTTTAGTCAATAAAACATATTTCACACATCTACTGAAAATTCTTTCATCATAAGCTTTTTTTTTTTGGCTGCAAAAAATCAAAATAACCCCAATGATTACTCTTTTAAACAAGAGGCCCATGGGCCACATCGCTCACCTGAGGAACAATAGGTATGATAAAGTCAGCTTAATGGAGTCATAATACAATCTGGACAATGTACATTAATACATGTAGATCCTGTATAAATAAAATCCATTTTTCCCCCTTGGAACTCGGATAGCCCTGATTGCTGGAAATATTTACAAGAGCAGACTTTAATCACCGCTCCTGCACATATATAGGGACTCAACGTTATGCAGGCAGGGATGACCGCACACCTACGCAACTCAACAGGTATCAACGTTAATGCAAGCAGAGATTACACAAGCAGGGATGACCTCACTCTTGCGCCAACAGCTCAACCTAATGAGGGAGTGCCGCACACTTGCACTAGAAAGGCCAGAACACCAGCAGGGATGACCATACACTAGTGCTCCGCCGCAACCACCACCAATACAAGCAGGTATGACCGCACACTTGTATCAATGCGATACAGGGCAGAAATGACCACACATTCTGTATCGTTGGTTAGAAAAACACGAAGACTAGAAACAGCAGGGACGTCAACACCCTCAATCTCTCCGTACCTGTTCAAGTTTAACCCCAAACAGTCACTCATTGCAATGCAATAGACACTGTCCCTATATATGTGCCAGCCTAAAATAATTCATAGTATCTAAAAATTGGAAATCAAAAATAAACAAACTAATCCAGCCTAACCCAAAACTACTTATGCAGAACAACTTATATACATTGAATATTTATTATTGTATAAAAATAATCATCACATTAATTGGTTAACAGTGGATGCATTAATTAAAATAATCAAGAATCAATAAATCAAGGGCAATAACCCAAAACAGTAATACAAAAAGATTCTAATGAAAAAATAGCTGCCTGCTTCAATTTTATAGTCATATCACATGTTGAGTATTGCAGTTTTACAATTGTTTATATATGGGATATTTAGCTACATCAAACTCTGAACCTTCTTGTGAGGCCGAAGAATTGTCCTGGAGCCAAAGTCTTAACAATTAAAAAGAATCATCTTGCTGATTAGTTTCTGAGAAGAAGATTTTTAAAGATTTACTCTTTATTCCTATGTAAAACTTTAACACCCCCCCCCCATGTGGCCTCCTCCCTACCCCCAGTGGTCATGATTTTCACAACTTTGAATCTACACTACCTGAGGATACTTCCCACAAGTTTCAGCTTTCCTGGCTGATTAGTTTCTGAGAAGAAGATTTTTAAAGATTTACTCTATATATTCCTATGTAAAATTTTAACACCCCCCCCCCAATGTGGCCTCACCCTACCCCCAGGGATCATGATTTTCACAACTTTGAATCTACACTACCTGAGGATGCTTCCACACAAGTTTCAGCTTTCCTGGCTAATTAGTTTCTGAGAAGAAGATTTTTAAAGATTTACTCTATATATTCCTATGTAAAACTTCGACCCCCCATTGTGGCCCCACCCTACCCCCGGGGGTCATGAATTTCACAACTTTGAATCTACATTACCTGAGGATGCTTCCACACAAGTTTCAGCTTTCCTGGCTTTCTGGTTCTTGAGAAGAAGATTTTTGAAAATTTCTCGAAATTTTTCATTAATTTCTAATTATCTCCCCTTGAAAACGGGTGTGGCCCTTAATTTTCACAACTTTGAATCCCCTTTGCCTAAGGATGATTTGTGCCAAGTTTGGTTGAAATTGGCCAAGTAGTTCTTGAGAAGATGTTGAAAATGTGAAAAGTTTACGGACAGACGGACGGACGGACAGACGGACGGACAGACGGACGGACAGACGGACGACAGACAAAATGTGATCAGAATAGCTCACTTGAGCTTTCAGCTCAGGTGAGCTAAAAATCTTGAAGTATTTTAAAAGGATCAAAAGTAGAAAGATCTCATGGCACTAGAAAACAGCTAATGATGTAAAGAAGCTAGGAAAAAACCCCAGATAGCCTAAGATGTTTGGTCCTTTCTCCTTGACTGAATAATTTCTTATGTACTTTTTAGTGTATGGAAGTCTTGAACACATCAACTCGCATTCTACATCAATGACAAATTACGTAATATGTTTATGCAATTGTTTATCACCAGATTCAAGGAAATGTACTATAAAACCCAAATGAAGGAAAAAGGATTCAGATATATATTTCCTGACCATTCGGTGCTTTCTTTCCTTGCTGTCTGTCTCTCTGTCTGTCTGTGACTATTTCCCCCTTAATTATTGTGATGTTATGAGAGAAAAGGGGGTTTAAATAAATGTAAATACATTTTTAAAGTTTTCTCTCTCACTTCAAAATTTAATGATAGAGAGAAAGATCCAAGGATAATAAACCATTTCCCATCATTTTTCTCTCTTTCTTCCTAATCTGATGGGTGTTGTCTTTACATCATATGTGACATGGTGCAGGAAAGAGACATCTCATTCAAGAGGAAGTCAGTACTTCCAACTGAATAAACGTGATGCTCTCCTCATACATTATAACTACTTAATTGCTATTAAAACTATGCAATTAACCATTTGCAATTAGTGATTCAAGTAAACAGGAAGTTTGTAACCTTATACCCTCATTAGATATGAAAGATTTTGGAAGAGGAAGATAAATATGATGATCGATGGACAGACATAATCATTCATTTTAAGGAAATACAAAAATTCACTATTGCTCATATCAAAATGATGAAATATATTGGAATCATGCCACACAGATCAGATTGATGGCTTCAAAATGTTATTTACCTTATATATGCAAGAACTTTTTAGCACATTATATGTGTAATTTACAACTTTTAAAATTGCTAAAATAAATGGTTCTGCAGGAACTCTGAAACAAATTGTTCTTTACTTTTTTTCACCATGCTGGAATGTGGTCCATTGCAAAGAGAAGCAACAGGGACATAAAAAAGAAATGTGGGAAAATTACATTTGTGATAAAATTTTGCGATTTTCAAGATATCAAAACACTATGTCTCTTTTTGATTTGTTGTGTTTTTAAAAATTGCTTATACAGTTTGTAATTCTTTTATCAGAAATATCTTAGAGGCATACCGAAAGTTTGAAGAATTTATGCACTTTTTAGCTAGATGTTGAAAACAAGCAAGGGATTTTCATTTTGTAGTTTGGGATCAGAACCTGGACTGAATTTAAATTTCTGCCCAAATTTAGCCTCCCTCTAACACTTGCACGCCCCCAGGTATTATGAACACATCCCGAGCTCTCCAAATAGTCCAATAACACAGAAAAATCTGGGTTCTGGCACCAGACATTCCCTCACATAAATACCTGGTGATAAATTGTGGGGGATTTTTTATTGAGCTATGAAAAAAGGACAAATGATTGAAAGCAAGAACTATAGCCTAACATATTGAGGACAGAATTAGTCCCTGCCTTGACTGACCTGAGTTCTGGTACTGATGACTGAGTGGAGGGGGGTCTGAGATTGGCAGCGTCCTGTTGTTTGATGAGGTATCTATTGGACTCCAGTAAACTCTGTCAATAATAACAAAGTTCATGAGTGAAGGTCTTAAAAGTCATTTGTTGAATCCCTAGAGTATTTCAATTTAGCTGAATGGGATAATCTAAGTATCATAAAAGTCTTAAGCAGATTGCTTTGAGATGTGAGATCAGACTTACAGGACAGTTGAGTATAGTCTTCTGCAGTTTTATCATCTTTCTGTCTCTGTCCATCCTGGTCTTGCTCTACCAAAGAAAAAAAAACAAATGACTGAACAGAGGTCAATATAACTGAGGTCTGGAACCAATCATTTTTACATTTGGACAAGTGCTTAGTGAAGAGCGCTAGATCTCTGAAACAGCTATTTCTAAGTTTTCCACATATATAGGTCCAGTGTGACAGTCATTGTTCTGTACTGACCAGTGAAATCTCTTGTTGAAAAATTCCCAATGTCCAGTCAAATATTATTTCTAACCCTATAAAAATTCAAATCCGTTGCCAATTTATACCACTGTGAAAAGGGGCATAACTCTGATGACCCTACCTCTTGCACATGCCTATTGACGACCTTCAGTGTTTCTATGGCGTCGGCCAGGTCCCCTCTGTCTTGGTGAGTGCTGGGAGTGTGAAGTTCAAACCAGCTCAGGAGGGTCACATACTCGTTGATCCGTCGTCCTGGCAACAACAACAGCTCGGGCAACCTACACATTTGTTAAAAATGTTGATCCTTGTTAAATAATGTCTGAGTAAATTGGGAGCTTTTAAATATGAGCCATTTGGATTGAAGTAGCACAAGATGTTGAAATGCATTTCTTGCACATATGGTGCAATATGTTGAGAAAACCTTTAATTAAATACAACGCAAATTAAATGAAACGCATGAGAATTTATCGTTATAAAAAATAGAGAGGGAGAGATATTACATATCAAATTCACAATACAATGAAATTTTAATTGGGAAAAATCATTTTATCCAAAGAAGTTTATTTGTTAATAAATTGGCCCCTTCATGATAATGACTGTTGCACAGTAAATCAATACAGTTTGGCAAATTTTAGTCTGGAGAAAATTAAATGATGTTTTCAAAACAATTGCTGTTACATCATATCACAAAACTATAACAATTTGCCATGCAGAAAAGCAGTTCCACAGTTAATGTAAAACAATCTAACTGTTCCCACAAAGTGCTCAAGATCTTACGTCATCATCCTCAAGGCAGGAATCCTCTCGTGTCGCTTCAGGAAGGCTCTGAAGGCTGGCGTCTGCTCCTTAGTACGTTCTATACATTGTAGGATGACGTCGTAATTGTTGACATAATTAGTGTACAGCTTCAGGTGGGTACAGAATCTTACAAAAATATCTCCTAGACAGGAATTGGTGGCATCCCATTCAGCAACTCGATTCTTCAGATCAGCCAACATCTCGCTGAAATCAATTGCATGCTGTAGCCTTTATGTTATAAATAATAATAATTTTCTTTTGTCTGTCATTTTGACTGTATGCCAACATGGTGATGTCAATAATATAAGTTGAAATCAATTCAAACTCACAATACTGAATATTTTATTTTTAACCTTTTATTTGTCTATTCGTTTTTTTGTTTCGTTTTTGTTTTAAGTTAAAATGTAAAAGAACATGAGAGAGAGAGGGATTGAAATTATTAATGTTTTAGGAGGGATATGGCTATACTGATTGTCCATTCAATACCTGCTGGCATCTAACAGTTGTAGAAGATCAGTGAAGATAATCTGCACATTCTGGAAGCTAGCTATTGCCCTGAAATAATAACAAATTTCTTCAAATAAAAATCAATTTCAATATTACAAAGTAACATAATAGTATGAGATAATTCACTTAAGAAATAAATAGCAAGTTAAAAAGTTCACCGGGACATGAACATGGTAAGTTGGAAGGGCTTCTCAGTAGACCTGATCACATACCAACCATGTACTTATCCTTGTGAACTTTTTAACATTGCTGTTTATTACTGATATTTACATTTGTGAATGGCAAATCATTCAGAATCATTAATATTACAATGTTTTTACATTTACAATATTGCAATTGTCAAACAATAAAAGCATGCAGTCATCATTGTGACGTCATTAAAAAGAACGTTTACACTACTCTATAGGTTCGTATAAGGAAGCATATTTGCAAATGTAAATATATGTGTATAAGCTATCTCAAATAGATTGCGAAAGAGCAATCTGTTGTGTGTAACAAGGAAATTTCATATTACTCAATTATACATGTACTTCCCCCTAGTTAATATACTTGTATGTGCTTCAAATGAACTTCATATTTTTGATAAAAAAATTCCACAAGTACCGGGATCCTTGGCAAGAATGCATGTGACCATAAAGTATTTAAACTCTTTTTAAAGTGAAAAAATTGAGTGAATAAGGACTTGATGTAGACAAATTGATAGTGTGAAAAAAATAGAAAAGCGCTGATAATAGATATCAAAATGGAACTTTTGTGGGTTGATTAAACATCAAAGAGAATAGGAATTTTAACACACACATATGATGGATTCCTTCACTTTATTAGCAGAGGAGCTGAAAAAATCATTGCTTGAGTTGCATGCTAAAAATGAACAGGGAATTTCACAGTACAAAGCAGGAATTGACAAACTGAAGACAGACCTTCAAACAAATGGGCAGAAAGAGATCACTGCGATTATACTGAGGATGGACAGAGATAAAAAAAGACTTGAGGAAATAGAAAATGTCGAACTTGGTCCTAGTAAAGAGTTACAAAAAAATCTTCGATCAAATTTGGAGACTGCTCAAAGTTTGATTGAAATCATTGAGCAAACGAAATGTTTTTCCACCACAAAGGAAAAAGAAATACAGAAAAGTATTGATGATTTGAAATCCTTCCTGAGTGATATTGATAAAGAAGAACTAATAGAGTGGACACAAGAAAGAGAATCTATGATCAAACAACGTCTTGGCATCCGCAATGTTCAGGTACCTTTAGTTCAGGCTCAGGTCTCTGTCAACCAAACCCTGCAGGTCTCTTTGGAAATCCCAAGTCCAAGTCTTGAATCCATTAAAGTCCTCAAGGAAATCGAAATTCCTTCCTCTGGCAACATGGACATTGTCTTGGGTGAAAATGATAGTATTTGGGTTTCTAAAAACAAAGGCCAGGTTGTACAATTAAGCAAGCATGGAGATATTTTGGCTAAATTTTTCACTAGGAAAGTTCACGATTGGTTGGAAATCAACGAGATGCAGGGCCTGGCCATCAACAAAAGCGGCCATCTTCTGACAACCGATAAAAGCAGGAAGTTGGTGAGTCAATTCAACCCTCAGCAGAAGAAATCCATGGATCTGATTCACTGTGGGGAATGGTATCCGACCGGTGGAATCTGCTTGACGGATTACAGGATCTACGTCAGCCTTGCCAACGACAATGGAGGAAAGATTGGCTGCTATACTGTAACAGGGGACCTAACACACAGCATAGAGAAAACTTCCACAGGAAAAGCACTGTTCACACACCCATGGTACATTGCAATGCACAGTGAGTCAAGTCTCTGTGTCTCAGACAAATCAAAGAAATGCGTTTCAGTCGTGAGTTTTACTGGACTTCAAGAGGGCACATATTACCCTCGCAAAGACCCCTTCATACCTTATGGCATTACTACAGACAAATTCAATCGAATACTTGTTGCTGATGCTGAAAACAGAAAGATTCATATTTTGTCTGAAAACTGTGAACTGCTCCTGCTTTTCAAATGTAAGGAGGAGGGTCTCTCAAAGCCAATATCATTATGTCTGGACAGTGAGGGACACCTGTGGGTGGGAGATGGTGAGAAAGAGGTCCTCAAACTGCTTCAGTACTATGGATGACAATGTGAAAGGGCAAATTTTTGTTATCTGTATTGTAATGTAATAAAAATTCAATTTTAAAAGTACAAAAAACTGGTCCTTTTATGCTTTCAATGTCCACAGCATTATCATACAGAGGATGACATTTTTGCAGAGGTTTTTCCTTAAATCAAGAATAATATGATTGTGTGATATTACACTTATTAAAGTTGACTGTAGTTTCCATACTGTTGACAGGTCAAAAAGCCACTTCTTTCGCATACTAATTACACATTATTGCTGCTGAGCTTTTACTTGTTGAATTTGATTGGGTGTATACTAAGGTTTATACATGTACAGAATGGCAATTCTTTTATTCTTGTTTGATTCAATATAAGGATTTTAGCTGATACAGCTGTGGATTCAATTTAGCTGATGAAGCCATCTAATTCTTTTTTTTATAACAAATTTGAGTTAGTAAGAGTTTAGTACCTATCAAAGGGAATGAAATTTAATATTATATTTTTGATATATCTGCTGTAGTTGATGGGAGTTTTGACCTTATTGAGGGTAATGTAACTTTATAAAATACCTGTTGGAGTTGATAGAGTTGATACCACCTAATGGTAATGTAACTTAAGAACATACCTGTTGGAGTTGATACCACCTAATGGTAATGTAACTTAAGAACATACCTGTTGGAGTTGAGGGCAGCCCTGAGAGGTTTGACGTAAACATCTTTCACAGCCTGTAAGATTCGATTGTACTCCACCTCGCTGCTCAGAATCTCCATGGCGATGGGCGTTCTCTTCTCTGGGTGGTCATGGAACTGTTTTGCTGTCTGCAATGCAAATTCCAGTACAATATGTCTGTTTTTCTGATCAAACAAAACTTTTTACAATTTCATGTTTTACATCCTATGCTTCAACGATTTACTTTTCTTTATGTTTATCTTATTTAAAAAAAAAAATATATTTTGAGAAACCTCAAGCAAACCAGCAACATGTTATCATTGTTTCATAAAAAGCATAGTACTAAGGTAGCCAATCACTAATGTCTGGATCAATTTGTTTATCATTTAGAATCATGCTCCTTACCAATCGCTCATATTTGCCAGTTAGTCTCATGGACCCAAATGTGACCCGCAGATTCTCTGCTTCTTGAACCAGTTTCTGTCGCTTCTGCCGTTGCTGTCGGCGGTTTTCTTCCTTTTCACTCTGTTCCATTTGGGCTTTCTCTGGCATGTCTGCAGGTGGTCGAAGTGTCTCTGTATAACAATTCAACAATATTTCATCTCCATATAAGAGAATGAGCTTTAATTTAAAATACAGTATTTTATTGAAGCCAAAACTGAGGTGAACCTTAATTTCCCAGTAAAGTTTTAAAAATATTCAATAGTGAATAGCATGTTAAGTTGGTATATGAGAACAATTCAAATGAATAATTTTTCACATTTTTTAATGCATACATATATTTAACATACTACATATTTGCAAAAGATTTTAGTTTTATTTTTTGCCATATCTTTATTGAAACTAGAAACAAAAGTATAAGATATTAAAAGAAATTAAAAAGATGTCATATAATCAAAGTACTGAGAAAAACCTTGAAAATAAATAAGGTGAAAACTAAAGCTTTTAGGAATGTTGAAAAATCTCAAGTCATATGCTATACTTTATGACTCAAATAAAAAACCAAAACAGGTATTTTTAAGTAAAAAGGCAGAAAATTTACAGTGTTAGTTGTATTCACATAAAGCACAACAGAAGCAAAAGTAATTCATAATTACATGAATGATAAAAACTTCGAAACCAGCAAAGTTTAGAAATAAAAGTTCTTTCCAACCAGACAGGTTAAGTATATGCAAGAAATCATTATAAAACAAACTAAATACCATCTAAACTAAGAGAACACATAAACAAAGAAATCGGTCATAAAACAAGGCATCGCAGTGTTAAATCTATAAAAGCCTTAATGTGCAGTAACTACTATTGATGACTACAACATAAGGTATTGCGCAATGATATACCGCTCAGACTGGCATTCTTGGGGACCTCCTCTCCCTCCTGGTCGGCGTGTAACTGATGCTCCGTGTTCTCCAGCGGGGGAGGTTCTACAGACATTGTTTTAATATGTATGTACATATACATTTATAAGTGACAACCACCAAACATATTGATATATACTTATATAACGTACTGATACCTAGACACTGCATATAGAATTATATTATATAATACTTGTCTATGTGATCTTTTGATATTGATAAATTAGTGCAATGTGAAACAATTTTTTTTTACCGAGTTGTTTAAAATACGAAAAAAAAATCCATGAGAAAATTGAATATGGTTTGCACTGGAAATTTTGAAGTTGTCCAGGCTGTGGCAAACCTTATATAAAATTTTCTTGCATGCAAATTAAAGTTAACTAACAGCACAAATTGTGATGCATGGATATTTCTTCATAAATGAAACACGTTTATACATCGAATAAAAATTAACCACTCGAAACCTTTTTCTATTAGATTAAATATAGGAACAAAAACTTAACTTGTGCATGCCAAAATAACTATCTTTTCTTTTTAAATACTGAAGACACTTCTCTAAATAGCACAATAAGTATACTGTCAAATAAGGTTATAATGTACAATATAACAAATGTGTTTGTTTGATTCAAGGAAATTCATTACATATAATTTCTTTCTCTGTTGGGACAATATTCAATGAACGAATATTTCGAGTTATTGTCTAATACAACACAAAAATTCAAGAAAATAGCAACATGCAATTTGAAACAAAAATAATGATAAATCCTATCTGGTCTATGTATGTACAATGCATGATTATATAAATCTATGCCTGTATCATGCATGAAATGAATTAAAAAGCAAATCAATTATTATTCACATGTTGAAGACCTTGGATATACCGGTACATGCAGATATGATAAATTACAATGATGAAATCTAACAAATCATAAGAATATTCAGCTAGGTAAGTGAAGACTATATACAAGAGGTACAGAGTATAATGTATTAAGATTAAGGCTATATTATAAGTTATATATAACCTTTATATAACTTATCTATAAAGCATATACATGAATAAATAGAGGAAGTGTATGATTCACATGTGAATACTGAAATAAATATTGGAACTGTATCAAATGTTGAATCCCAATTTTTATGCAAATAAAAATTGGAATTGAATTGAATATGGAATCTCTGTATTTTTATTTTTTTTTGTTTTCAATTTTTATAAACAATTTCTGTCTGTCCATCTGTGAAGGGTACTTCAAATTCAGAAGTCTGAAAGTGTTTTTGAAAATGAAGTATTTTGATACAGTCCCTCTAGAGGATGATGGGCAATTTTACCATTCCTATCATGATCATGGTGCTGTGAGTAGTAATGCTCTATTTCTTGATCCTCTGGTTCAATGTCTGCATCAAGCAAGCACAGAGAGATAGAGAATGTGGAGTGAATCAAAACTCAATAGCATCTCTCATGACATTCATTGGATATAAAAAGAAATAGCTAAGGCATGCTTTCAATGATATAATTTTCTGTATGGGATTCTTAAATTTTCTAAGTACAAGAATTTCAAGCAGGAAAAGGTATTCAGCAAAACAAGCGGTCCCTTCATGATTAAGACTTCAGACAATTTCTGAACATGTCATGCTCAATGCTCAGATTATTCCATCGAGTAAATCTTTGATTCTCAAGACAGTACATAATATCAAGCTGAAACCAGCTGATGCACTAGAATCTGTCCATAACCAGTGTAAGCATTATCAGATATAGTCCCTCCCTTACCTCCCCACTCAGGCTTGTCCTCCCCTTCCTCTTCCTGACCTTCAGTCTGACCTTGACCATTGATCCTCGTGACCTCTTCATCTTCGTCCTCATAGTCCTCGGCCGGTACTAGGGACTGTGGAGAGAGGTGACATTTAAACGGTGTTTTACAAAACAGAGGTAAAAGATATTCTAGATCAGTGTAAAATTGTGTTATTTTGGAAGATATTACATGTAATCAAATTATTTTTTAGTTACATGACTGCTTCTTGACTTATATTCCCTGTGACATGTACTTGACTCCGATTTATTAGGTATTTCTGAACTCAATATTTGTTTTAAAATGTGCAACAATAGCATCTTCCTCTGCACAAACAGCATTTTGAAATGATGAACTTTATTTAAAATACATGTAAAAATTTAATTTAGTAAACTTCAGCTGAATATCAAATGAATTCCTACCTTTTCCAGTGAGCTTGTGAATGCCAAGTCATCCACACCAGATTTCTCTAAAAGGTATTGTCCCAAAAACTCTAGGGGATTCACCTACAACACCAGTCACACCATGAATTACTCGACTTATTTTAACATATTTCTATAAAATGAAACTTATAAAGATTAGGAGATAGGAATTGCATGTGTTTTTGTATAATTTTTATGTCATGATATATATATATATATATGACTGATTAAAGCTGATTAAAGCTAGAGAATAGGAATTGGTTTTCTCAATGATTATTCTTTTATCCTTTCAGAAGAGGTAGTACTAATAATAATTTATTTATAATCTTTACTATGATCACTTTATAGTAAATTTTAAAAATATGCCATGATTAACACATTTACTTTTCAAATTGCTATTATTCTCTCTATTATTGAGAAAAAATGGTAGGAAATCAGAACAAATTTTTTCACAAACACAATATTATATCTGCATAGAATATAGAATAAGGAAAATATAAGGTACCATAGACAAGTTCCCTTCTCATCAATCACCCCCCCCCCCCCCCAATATTTCCCTTGTACTCGAAGTCTTACATCTTTGTCCTGTTTGCCCAGCTGTACCAGAGCCTCTGACAGGGAGTTAGTGACATTCTTCACCCCATGGATCTCAGTCTGTCCCAGAATATCAAAGACCAGCTGACCTGTACCCAGAGAAACGAGGCATGAATCATTCACTGTACGTAAATAATTACCTGGTGTATGTTGTATTCTAGTATAAAGCAATTACATGAAGCGCAAGTTCAATGACTTCTCCAAACTCAGTAGTAGATTGTGATATATACATAACAGCATATGCAAACAGCACAGTAAATAAATGCACAACTGAGGTATGATCTTGGAAACAAAACTTTAAATATCATCCCTAAATTAATCAATTTAAATTGCACAAAAAAATAATTCCCATTTTAGAATCAAAACTCATAAATTTGCAAAACAGATAAAAATAAAATGTCTGTTGCATACCTGTGAGCTGTGAGACAATATCCCTGTGTGTATTTTCCAGGAACTGTCCCAGGTGTTGTTTACAGGAAGCCAGTGCCTCAATGGCTTGATCAGCCACGTGTGACCACACATCCAACTTGCTCTGACAGAAATACACCTCTGGGGGCTGAGTGACTGCCCCTGGCCTGCCCTCTTTGTAGGGAATTAGCCAATCAGAGTTCACTAAAAATGTAACAAGGTTTGATAATTCCCTCCCAATAGAATTTTGTGATAAATTAATTATAATCTGCTGTTAAATACAATTTGGTACTTGGGTGAAAATCATCAATTGAAACAATCGTGGTTCTTATATTCTTTTAAAAGAATGTCACTTGTGAAATAAACTAGTGTTCAAATTTCGCTAGATAAAAAAAAAGAAACACAAATATTTCAAACATCTGCTATTTTAATAAACTAGCCTCTTGATTTAGTATGAAAGACATCTACTAACAATTTTAGTTAGAGAATTTCTCCATGCATTTACATATGTTTATCTGTTTTATATTAATCTCACCATGATTAAAGTTTCCGATAATACCAGTGGGAGAAGAGAACTGCCTCTCTGTCCTTATGCTCAACTGTACAACAATCTCCAAGCCCGGTTCTGTAAAAATAGTCAGGTTTCATGAACATATCTAAAATCAATGAGCCATTATTTTTAAAGATATGCAGAAGTTATTAAGTATACTTGGAATCTTAGAGTCTGATTTCAGAGAGAAGATTAATTAGTCATATCTTGATCAACACCATTTAGCATTATGGTGATATCAAGTCAGGCATTGATCTAATCATCATTAAACAGACTCCACAGGAGTAAAAATCTCCAACAGATTGGTGTGAATCCAACATTAGTTATTTCATTTCAATGACAGCAGTTTAAAAATATCAATACAGTAAATCAGGGCTCATTAATCAATCAAATGTTGTACCCAGTGGCTGGTTCTAGAATGCTGGCACAGTACACCTGTGACCCTAGGTTTTGAGTTTCAAGTTTGTGATTTAATTTTCATCAACTGTATCAATGTTAAAATTTAAATCATCTAATTTATAAACTAACCACAAGCAGCCAAAGGGACAAAAATATCAAATTGGCCGCCTTGATCTGTGGGGAGAAGGTGTCTCCTGCAGACTTTGGAGAAGAAGTCTAGAACATCAGCTCGGTATAATGTATCCATGGTAACGGTACAGCCATGGGCCAATCGTAGCTCACCGGGTTCCTCCGAGTGACAGAACAATCCAACACTCCTAAAGTGAATAAATAAAAAGCCATTTTATATTTATTTCACCCCAAAGTTCGGTCTTGGTTATTACTTCAAATTTGTTTCACCATGTAGTTTTTAATCAGTAATACATGAAGGGAGCAAGAGGTCAGCAGAAAATCAGTAACTGATAATTAAACTACCAAAAACCAAGGGGATTTTTTTTTGGAAAATCGTACCTTGCTGTTCGGCCTGCAAGAGTTTTTTCCAGCTTCATCATCAGGGCCTCAGATGTTGTTCCCTCGTATTCATACACAATAGGAATCACACCAAACAACACAGCGTCAACCAACAACTGAAAACAGAGTTTAGAATTCATAAGACAATCACAAAAGAACTCTAGAGACATTAGGAAATGATGGTGTAAAACTAATTTTTCAGCTTTTCCTCAACTTAAGACCCCCCCCCCCCCCCCCCAATTTTTAAAATTCTTTTTAAAGATTTGTTTATATCAATAATAAAGATGTATATAAACAATCCACCCAAAGTTTTTATCTTTTTGAAATACTTTCTTATAACAAAGTTACAGAAATATTTGTACACAATGGGTGGTCAGAATAAGGCCTTGTACTCACATCAGCAGCAGGTACCCTGGAGGAGATAAACACAACTCGAGGGTGGTCAATCTCATCCACCCCGGTCAGGGGGAGGGTTCGACTCAGGGTCCGAAATTCTGTGGACGTGGGGTAGGCCTCATAACCTGACATCATAGTGTCATTTCTAAAATGGATGCAAGATTAATAAAAAAAAATACAACAAAGATTTGTTGAAGAATTAATTAAAACATTTGTCATTCATATAAATATATAATAAGTAAAATATTTCAATTGAAAGATTGTTGGAGATTTATAGGATTTCTTCACTACTGGTTAAGCACATATTGCCATGGACTTCCTTATAAAGAAGATATTACTTTATGTTTTCTTGTAACTTTGCACTTAACAAAAATCCATGTCAATCAAATGTCAATGAACCACATGTGTTTATTGGGAAAGAAAACAATTATAAGAATATTGTGGGAAAATACAAAATTTTAGTTACACTACAGCCCTGTTCTTACCCAAACCACTGGAGCTTGGTTTTGTTGCCCACTACTGGAGGGTTCCAGGGGGAGTCGACCAGCTGTTTCCTGCGCCTCTCCTCTAGGTTTATCATGTCCATCACCTCGGACAGCGACTTTCTCTGGGCAGTCTTACTGAGGTCATGGTCCTCTCCTGACTACAACATAGGTAACGCCAACACATCAAGAAGTGGAGCAAAGATTATAAAGGATACACATCATTTCTCAATATTCGCTGAGCACCAATTTTTGCTGAGCTTATTGTTTGGTCAATCAATATAATCAAAATGTTCATAAAAACATAAACAAGCATTAAACTTGAAACTGTATATTTCAACAATTCTAATAAATTCATGTTAATAATAGATTAAACACAGTATTCATATTTTGATCAGACGTTTTTGTAATTGTACCCACTGTCATGAGTCTGTGTCCCTCCTTTCTGTGGGCGGATCCAAGGCCTAAATCAAAATCATGGGACTTGCTCAGGGCCATTTCATGGTTTTTCCTGACAATGCCCCACTTGTTGTGATAGACCAGCGCGGACTTGGGTAGTTTAGGGTCATTGGGGTTAGCTCCGTGGAGAAAGGCATAGAAGGACTTATCAAGGTCATTTGGCTTTAAAGAAGCAGAGACCCATGGGGGTCGAATCTTCATTGCTGTACCTGAATAATGGCAATATTTCGGAGTTTGATTGACCTTTTTTGGATTTCAATACAAAACTTTTCTTCAGATTTTTTTTAGTGATCAAACTAAAACAGTAAAAAATGATGAATTGAAAAGTTTAACTGTCTATTGTATTATGGGAGAGAGGTTATTTCTGACAATGACTTTTTCAGTATAAAAGTACGAGTCAAACAAGAATTACTGACTACTGCTGGTGGGAGACATCCTCCCTGAGCCCCGGGCAGACTTGGGCTGCTTCTTCTTTCTGGGTGGGGACTGACTTCGGACTGGCTTGGATTCCTACAACACATTTATTCAACTGTTTAACTTATATTTGACTTTTGCTCTTAATTCCATAGGTTCATTAGCAGAGAACAACAGCTGGCACTGTATCTGCTTATGAATTTAACCCATTGAACATATTAGCAGTAAAATGTTATATCTATTGCCTTAGATTCGAGCAAGCAAAATTTTACATTTCTCTGTGTTACTACATGTATGTAAAAAGTCAGAGCTATTCACAACTGATAGTAAATCTGACCAAGGATTTTTACCTGGAAGTCAAGAGCAGGTTTGTAGTCTGGGGTCTGAACACACCCCAGATAATACTTCTTCCAGGCCCCAAACTCATTGTCTGGTGCCTTATAAGGGAGGAACCAGCCATAGTTTAAACACTTAGGCATCCATACTACATCCTGTACAATGAAAACATTGATTAATATGAAACAGTCCTCTTAGGTAAGCTTTATATATTATTTGTTTGATTAATGTTGTACAAGGTTTTCATCAATGAGCGATATTTTTTAGAAATAATTCCTCTGCCATTCAGTTCATTAGAATTTCCAATCATCTACATACAAAGTGTTTAAATCAAAGGAAAAATATTCAGTACTGGTACATGCTAAAACTTGCTAAATACCAGTAGATAATTGGCAAATTAGAAAAATTCAATTGACTGAAAAGATTTCCTTTTAAATGGAAAATCACCTGTTCCGACAGAAATTTCCAGTGCCAAGAAACTTGGGCACAGCGACAGAGAGACTTGGGGTCCAGAAAGGAAAAGATGTACAGGGACAGGAACTTTGGGAGCACGGTAGTGAAATCAAGGTGCTGTAGGGGGACGTTATCCTGGAACCAGTTCTGTATGAATTTGTACTGAGTACGCTTACACTGATGGAAGACCGTGGCAAAGAATCGCTTCCTCTGCGAGTCCGTCCACAAGTCAAACTGAAATACAACAGGTATTCAGTTTAGTTATAATTACCAAAATTCTATGTAAAATTGATTTGATGTTTTTTTGCTCAAATTTACTATAATTTCTCATTTCTAAGTGAAGAATATTAGATGCATGTTACTGATGTAGAAAACTTGCCACATACCCAATGGGAAATGAGATCTCTTCTTTCATTGAATATCTGCAACATACAAACAAGTATTCTGAGAGTAAAGCACATGCATTACATATCAGTAAATGTCCTCCACAAGGATGAAACCTTGATGTTAATGTTGATTTGCATGGAGTACCATTAAAACCAAAAAGATAAAATACAAAAGAAAGAGGTACAGACTAATAAACAGGTATGGTCAATGAAAATTAATTCATGGAACTACCTGCTCATTGGCTGGCTTGTTGACCACTGGTGTCCAAGCACTGGCGTAGGTTCTCATTTTGTTGGTGTGGAATTTTTGGTTTTCTGCCACCACTTCTTGTTTCCGAAGCGTGTTCTGACCCAGAATCTTCTCGTTGTTCTGGGTCAGTAGGCGGGTTGACGTTTTCATTCTCTTCGCCTTCTCCTCCGTCCGTTTATCCAATTCTTCCATGATCTTGGGTAGTGTTAGTTTTCACAGCAGTTACTACAATCATTGCCGGTAATATAATTCTAATATGTTAAATAAAATATTTTCAATGTATAAAACTTGGGATGTGTGTGTGTATATATATATATATATATATATAAAAACCCCACTTTGCATGATCAATTAGATATTTGTTTATTACAAAAAAGATTTTTAACTCTTATCATTTGTTTATATTTTCTTCATTGAAATAAAACACGATAAAGGTTTGTTTAAAATTTTAAAATTCCTTCAATCATCAAAAATTGGTGTATGTAAGACATAATTCTACAGTCGTCAATGGTCAAATATATTTCATGACCAATACATGTATTCTGAATCTTATAGACATTAATACAGTGATAAATCAATCTACATTTGTTCTGTTTCTACATACTATATTTTTGTGTACAGGCTATGTATAGGGGTTGCTATTGACTTTACAATAGTTAAGCTTAATATATAGACTAAATAAATAGTTTCTTTAATTTTTGAGACTGTAGAGAAAAAATTTGAATTGATTTGTAATATTACTTCTGTAACAGTTGGACAATTTTTGCCATTTTGGCAACATTCTAATTAACTGGAAGTGACCATCAATACACCTAAGACTAGAGGAAGATTCATATTCAGTTATCAATTAAGTGTCAAAGTCACTATTTCAAACTGAAAGATATAGAATTTTTATGTATAATTGGAAGTTTTTATATTTTATAGTTTAATGCTAAAAAAATGTAAAAAAAAAAAAAAAATAGTAAGCAAGATACAATTAACCGACTTGTTACTAGACCATCTGTATTTTAATTTACTAAGCATTTTTTGCCATAGAAATGTTGTATTCAAGAGATTTTCTTTAGTAGGGGATTCATCATTTACTTTTTTGAAACTGAACATCCAAACCCAAAATGTGCTTTATTTCCCAGCTAAGAATATATCTCGTCTGACATGTCAGCCATTTTCAGCCTTTTATGGGTTTTGATAGCTTGCATTTCGAATATTCTGTTTATGATATGCGCTTGTTGAACACGTTGAAAGGGAAAATAAGTTAATTCAACCGAATTATCATAATGAAACGTACTACCTTTTATAATCGAGCGCTTACCGTATTTCACGGAATTTAGGTCGATACTTTTTTCCCCTGACATGCGGACCTCGCCCTATTCATCGCTTCGCCCAATTTATGTTTTTTGTTTTTTTTTTTGGTTGGAATTTTGCAAAAATTTATGCAACCCTCCAATAAAATCATGAGTGTTTACTATAATACTGCTTGAATTTCTGTGTAAAAATCGTGTGGATTTTAATCAATATACTGTAGTAATTTATCATTTAAACAAAATTAAATGTAAATAGATTTATTTCTTCTTACATTTCTTACTTAGATCACTGACTGAATCATGCATTTTGATCGTGTGCTTACGATAAACAGGAAATCGATTTCGCGTGGTAAAAGTAAAATGAGAACCGTACAAAGTGTAATTACGGGGGGAAATATCGTCGGGTAGAAATAAAAAAAAACCATTTTGTTTTCATAATAGAATACATGAACAAGTTTTTTTCTGTATATTCAACATAAAACTTTCGATGAAATTTTAGCCAGGTGTCTCTGAAATCAGTCTGGGTAGCGCTGACTTTGTTTATTCACAGTTGAACTCTCGGCACGTGCTACTCATGCCTGCAGGCTTCAATAAGATCAGAGGTTGACTCGTGTGTATATACACAGTAAAAAGGCACATAGAGACACAGGGTGGCATGTGCTACCGTAGTCATTCCTCCAGGCTAGGTTACTATCCCCCGGTTAACACCAGTTTGTACACATGGCAGGAAAGTAATAAAAAACGATCATAAATTAAAACCGGCTGTACTGAATTATTTGGTTTGAAAATTTTGACGCAATTTCAGACATTTTCTTACGATGTTTTCAAGAAATACATTTTATTTCCCTTTTGTTTAAAACTGTGAAATAAGATTAAAGGCTACTATATGATAACGTTATTGGTTTAATTAAACCATTTATTCATTAGAACTAGCGGTAATTTTTCGACCAATTCTTCGAAGTCGACCTATTTATACCGAGCGCAGCGAGAGGCGGGCGAAGCCCGCCTCGCGAAGCGAGGATTAATGGTAACACGTATATATAAGAAAATCAGTGAAAAATGAAAGTTGAATCAGGGGTACTAAGGCCAAAAAAAATTTCTTCCAGCCCTGGGCGCCGCCATATTGGCAGCCATTTTGTTTTCAAAAAGTTAGTTCGATCATCGATTGACTGGTACTTATCCATGTTTATTACCCCTAAACTCGATTAAAATAAGTTCCAGTGTTTCCATAGAAGTTAATTTGAATTAAAAGAAATAAAAAAGGGCGCCAGATAAGTTTCAATAGTGTTTCAATCAAAAAACACGACTAGTTCTATGTATGCCTTATCAAATTATCAGATGGAAAATAAAAACATTAACATCAAGGAACTGATCTTTTAGATACTGAATTAAGTATTCAGTTTTATTACCGCGGCATTTATATGAATCAAATTGATAAACAATGAAAGAAGAAATAAAAATAAGTTCGGATAAACGTAACTCTCTTCGGTTATTTCCGAAGACAAAACGTGTACGGTTTACGTCTGAAACATGACGTCATAATGTAGACTGAGCACGCGACGTTTAGTTAAACTTTGGCTAATGATTTGAGTAGGCAACCAGGCGGATCCTACTGTGTGCGTTTAAATAAATTTAATTTGTTCTACAAAAATCAAACTGAACAGTGTTAAATCTGCGCTCGGTCCAACGGTCACACCGTTTACATATTACTTTTTTTTATATTATGGCTAAAAACGGCCTCCTTCGCCCAATAAACCGTATCGACCTAAATTCCGTGAAATACGGTAAATGTGGTAACGATTGATTTTCAATTTTAATAGATGATTGGAATCTCACTACCGAATACTGTTTTTACCAATTGATATAAACATGGTATTTACATACCGGTATCATTCTTTTGCAATATAAAAAGTGATTGATATATTCCCTATATGACCAATCTGCCAAACATTAAATTCACAAAGTAAACTTGTTTTTGAAATAGTTACTTTTTATATATTTGAAGGCAGATTTAAAATATGTTTTGGAATAGGTTGATCTCAGTTAATCTGTCAACTGTCATTAGTTGAATGGAAATGTAACTATCAACCTTTAAAAATTCAACTTGTCACCTTTTAACAAGCTTCTATTGAGTTAATACCCATGTAAATAATAACAATGGGATCAAGAGCTCTATGTATGTGACTTATGATTTTTTTAATAATCCGGGCAAAGTTTAAACCCCTAGATGACAAGGGACAAAACATGCTGCATGAACACCCACCCAACCCTCGTTTAAAGTCTCTCTCTCTCTCTCTCTCAATGCATGTTTCTAATTAACAATATATATCTATTCGCATTTCATTAATGCACACTTGTATAGCAATAACATGGCTTCTGAATAAGGCATAATATATGATAAACTTTACAATTCAGTCTTGCAACTTCGGCAAGTTTCAGTGATCATGACGTACGTCAATCATGCATCAACTCATTCCAGCTACCCTTTTTTCATCAGTACATAGACAGGTGCTAAAGATACTTTAAATATTGCATAACTATAAGAAAAAATTATATGGAAAACGGACTATTTGTGTAAGGTTGCACTATCAATATGCAAATCCAACGTAAAATACTTTGTTTACCTTTAAACCTTGGTCAACCCGCCATTTTTCCAGACATGTTTCTTCAACGCATGCGCAAGCAACACGTTACTAAGCTGAAAAGATGGGGCACCTTAGGGGGTGATTTTATGTTTTCAATAAACATTACATTGCATATTGACTGACTGTTTAGTGACTTTAAATTGTAAAACAGGTTATGTTTTTGATGATTTCTAACGTGTTTTTTTCATTATAATTGATATCAAAAGGCACATAACGTTTCAGCATATTTGGATCTATAATAATTCATTCCTACATGATTCAACTACTGACACAGGGAACGGATCTCAAAACTTTCCAGACAGGAAAGAGGGATAAGTAAAATATCATGTTTAGATTGAAACAACATGATATGGTCTGAGCTTTTAATCAACATATTGCAGTATGAAATGAAGTTTTGTTCTACGA
Source organism: Magallana angulata (assembly GCF_025612915.1). NCBI lineage: Eukaryota > Metazoa > Mollusca > Bivalvia > Ostreida > Ostreidae > Magallana > Magallana angulata. Next base: position 47,203,050 of record NC_069115.1, read on the forward strand.
TATTCTCCATCATCCAAAGACATTCGTTTTAACGTGTGTGAAAAAAAAGTGTTTTGTTTGATAAAATCAAACTTCATTAAATCATACCTTTGAAGATTCCTGTTTAATCAGTGGTCTAGCTCAAGTTCCCAAGGCCGGGACTACAGTCACTTAACGCCTATAATGTGTGTTTTTTTGTTTTTGTTTTTGGTTTTTTTTTACGAAGAATGCCTAGAACTACATATGGCCCATAGCTGCACAGAACTGTAGCTACTGTAAATTAGGGTTTATAGACCGTATATCCCTCATTCCGAATTTACAGCTGAGCTAAGTCTGCAGCTAGACCTGTCAATTAACCCGAATTTACCGTGGAACTACAATTCTGCAGCTATACCAAATTCAGTCAATTGGTTACCGGACATGCACTCTTTGATCCAGACAGGACAGTTAAGATTGTTTTTATTCGAAATACATGTAGGATAACACTACATGTTATCAGTTATATATCAATGGAAACCGAACATGTTTTGGAAAATATTGAACTTTTTAACAATAATTCTTTAAACTTTAAAATCGATGTTGAATACTTCAAATAAATAACGCCACAAAATTACGATGATAGAAACTTTTAAACACCCCCCCCCCCAACACGCAGGTGGCTGAAATTTATTTTGCTCAAATCTGCAGCGTCAAAAATCATGACTTTTTTAAAACATTAAAACACTTTAATAAACACATTCATCATTGAAGAGTAAAAATTGTAAAATCGATCTGTATAGCACTTGCAGCATCAGAAATGTGTGTACTGACTACTTACAGAGTAAATTATATATATACGTTCCTGTTTTCAAGTACAACATACATTTACACTTTTCATCAAAACTAAACAAATTAACAACACCCAAAGATGTCCCATACACAGGAAGACAACACGCATTCATCATACAAGTAATACGCTTGACAGAAACTAAAAAGTCCCTCAGTGAGATCAAAGTTAAATGGCAATTCTATCTGAAAAAATAGACAAATTCTACAAAACATAGCAGTTTTTCTCCAAGTTTTCTACATCTAAAATTTATGAACTAAAAGGACAAAATGAAAATTACAATTTTCTAAAAATGGGGAAAATGTGATAAAGTGTCTTTTCTAAATATTATGCACAAACGTCATTTATCCACTTGTCGTAAATATTCCTCCAGTTTCCGCTGATTTTCGTGTAACTTTTCTCTGAGCTGTTTTATTCTTTCTGCACTCATTTCCGATTTTGATAGCTGCTCTATGTCAGTTTCATTGGTAACCTTAACAATATCGTCCAGTATCTTACTCGTGTCATTTTCACCGTTGTGAGATTTTAGCTTTTTGTTATCCCCATTGTCAGAGGAGTCACTTCCAGGAGATCGTGGTCTCTTGTGTTTTTTGTGCTTTTTCTGTTTCTTTTCTTTTTCATCGCCATACCCTGAAGTCTTGGGTTCGTATTTGATTTTAATTCCACCGGGAATGAAGTAATATTTTATTCCCTTGTTTACTTTTGACTTTGCAACGCCCGAAACTGGCTCATCAACGGCGGCTGACGCGACGCTTGACGTTGTTGTGGTAAGTGTGGTGGTAGCTGTCGTCTGCAACGTGCTGCTTCTTTGCGCAAGTGTTGTGGACTGCGCGCGCACTAAAGTATTATTTGCTGACGTCATTCGCGGTGTCTGCGTGGAAAATGAAGTCAGCTGACTCTGCATTAGTGGCCTCGAGGCTGGTAACTGGCCGATTCTCCGTACTGTCATAGCACAAGTTGCTCGTACACTTGGATTCACAGCTCGGAGTGCGACAGGATACGGCCCATTATGGCTCATTGCCCCTACCTGGCCCAAAGTGAGCGTATTGGGAACCGACAAAGGGACTGATAGTCTCATGACTGGTTGCTGCGTACGTAGCATTGCTTGCAGGTTGCTGTTGGTGAGATTCCTACCAGTTAGCACACTGTTACTTGTAATTCCTGCAGCTGGCGTAGTTGGTCGTGCTACATTGCTTATGGACGTTCCCGGGAGACTAGTGTTAATGATACTCGACGAACCGAGCTGAGGCAGAGACATCACCGAGTGTAAAGTGGACGCAGGCAAATTAGGACGAAGTGGATTCATGACACTTGTTGGTTGCAGGTTAAGTCGTGCTCCTAACAGAGTTCTGGGATTGTTCATTGAACTAGCTTGTACTGCTGGAGCAGTGCCGGGAACAACACTTGGAATGCTGCTGATGCTTGAACTAGGAAAAAGGACATTCTGTCCATTCATTCGCACCAACAAATACCTGCTTTGGGGAAGATTTGGTACACTATTGTTAGTTTTCATAGTGGCAGCGTAAACCTGCGATGCTGCCTGCAGATTCAAAGTTGGTGTGTTATTTTGCAGTAGATCACGTGACACTGGGGTGTTCGAATTTTGAACCTTCAGTTGTTCTGACGTTTTACCCAACTCACTTTTTTCTTTTTTCCTTATTTCAAGAGACAGTGATGAATAAAGCTTTCGCCTTTTCATTTTTAAAAGTTTCTTTCTCGTAAGATCCTTCATTAGCGCCTTGATGAATAATTTTCGGCAAGCAACATTACACTGTGTATCTTTAAACCGACAACCTCTTAATTTTTGAGGCCGATGCGAGGTCGTACGGTTCAAAACGACAGAACAACCCTTCCGAACACGCTTATCTTTTAAAACTTTGGTGTCTATTTTCAAATTAATCGCCTCTGTCCAGAAATCGACCTCAGAAAGTGGCATGTTCTTCCCATTATTGAGCCAAGGCTTGATTGGATCAACTGGGGCAAGAGAAAACACAGAGTTTATCATTATTGTAGGTTGCTGTTGGGGGTTAAAGGCCGTTGCATTGGCAGTTGTTGAAGCGGTGAGCGTAACGTTGGCTGTTCCTTGAGTCTTTGCAGTCGCCAAAGACACATTACTAGGTACAGTCATTGCTGGAATAGCCAATCCTGGAACACCCAAAACAGAAACTTGTGAGAAAGGCAACCTTGTTGCACTCTGTACTGAAAGGGGTAAACTATTACGATTCAGCGAGTTCAAAGATGCTTTGGTACTGACAGGGCCATTAATACCTTGAATTTGTGTCGTAGACAGATTATTTAAACTCATAGGTTTGATATTTCCAGCACTGTTTAACGACAGGAATTTTACCTTGACGGCGTTATTTTGAACAACATGCAGTTGTTGTTGTACAAGAGACATCGATGCCGTATTTTGTGTGATCAGATCTTGTTTTTGTCCTAAAGTAACAGCCACCGAGCTTGGTGCAACATGGGACTTGGCTCCATTCGGAGCGGCGGTCTTAATTTGAGGATCACGTATGTCTGTCATTATTTTTCGTGTTACGTCTCCGGTAGAGCCTGTCCCCTTGACTACAAGGGCATTTGGCGCTGCAGAATTGGAATTCGTATCAGCAGTTGCAGTTGTTGTAGATTTGGCTGTGACAATGGTTTGAGTTGGGTTACTGTTTACAGCGGACGATACAGGCTTTGCAGCATTGGGGACAGATGCAGACGACAAAGGCCTTGTAGAATTTGGGACACTTGCAGACGATATCGGCTTTGTTGTAATGGGAACGCTTGCGCACATTCTGGAACTTGGTTCTAAATGGGAGTTGGAGGTTGTCCACTGAGTTGGTGGATGAACCACTGAACGTGGATTTAATTTCGATGCACTGTCCTTTGTAAACATCATCACTGGTGTAGGTTCAGTGCTTTGACTTGTCTTAGAACCTTCAGTTTTGGGGTTTTCTTGAAGCGAATTAACGTTTGAGTCATCACATAGATCTATAACCTCTGGTTTACTCGGCAACGGTTTTTTAGAGTAGGAGTGAACGTTGGGATCGACAAACCTTGTATCACCCATTTGTTTAAACACAGGCCGAAGGTAGGAACTTTCTCCGGACACGACACGCTCCCACCCAACACCTTCTGTTCCACCTGGCCCATTCGGCAGGACAGCAAACATCTTTCCTTTGTTTACTCCTTCCTCAGGAATCATGAACACCCCCATGGATCCATCGGGCTTTACCTTTGCAAGAAGACGATGCTTCAGCTGATATTCACCCAGAATTTTGGAGTCACCCTTCAGCTGAATGGTGCCATCGTTACGAATAAGAAGAATGCCGCTATCACTGAAATGGAAATATAAAAGTTGGACTTATTTACTAAAATCAAAGTACTGATGTGCCGAGAATTTATCAGCTAGATTCGTAACTATTTTCCGTATCTTGTCATGGAGAATCTTTCATACAATGTAACAAGTAAAGGGTGAATCGTTAAGATATTATATTTTAAGATGGTAAATTTTTTTTAAATTCACTGTGAATTAATTAATAAAATTAATTAGGAACGATAGATATGTTTTACATGAAATGTTCATGCAGGTTTAATGGACTATTGATACAAATAGGTACTTAGTATTAGTTTGCAAAAGCGCATTCCCAATTAATGCACATGTATTTGGTACTGATGCAGAAATATAATGCATAAATCTAATTGTAGCATTGCATTGTATAAAATGATAAAGTAAATGTGTCATTTACTTTAAAACTTTTAAGAAAGTATGGGACTGACACCAAAGTAATGAAAAAATTATATAACTTGGTTACACAGATTGCACTGTATTTCTTTAAACAGAATACTGTATATTCCTTATTTTACGCAGGTAATTAATCCCACTATTCCATCGGTTTGCTTCAAATCACGAGAATATAAAATCACGAACGCCCAATTGTTAGCATAGTTTCATTTAGTTTATTTATGTCCGGTTAATGTGTTTGTTTCCATGGTAATTTGGTACCGGTCAACAAACATACCCAAAATTGTTGGAAATACTTCAGCTCATTAAAAATACACCCCTTGCAACAGGAGTTGGGCAATGCTACAGAGATTGTAATTATGAGATTTCATATTTCTGAAATGCTATTCATGACACATTGACGGAATAGAGAATGGTAAAAATATATTTTGTGAAATTAAACTCCTCAGTATTTTACATTATACAATTGCTTCTGTATGGTTCAAATTTGCTTTTTGTGTTGACCTTCAATGCAAAATGGCCAGAAAATATGTTTTGATTTAATCTAAAGTCCTACACTTTACTGAAATGAAATGTCCAAGTCATAAAAAAAACTCGTATGCCAAAGAATCAGGATAAAAGATATACACGCCAATCTGAATTTTTTGGTGTTTTTTTTTTCAATTTCGCACCTTTTCCACTTGAACACTATTCTAATCTAGATAAATAAATCAATACTTTTTCTATTCAATAAACATTCAGTCAATAATCTCTCTCTTGCAATGCAAGTATTTAATAAAATACACAAAAAAAGTCTAAAACTATAAATAAAACTCCCAAATTTCCTCTGTTTATTCAGCTGTTATAAGCATAACTGCGATAAGAGAGCGCCCGCGTTTACACTACACCATCTTTTTCTGGGTTTAAGCAACCTTTATTTAGTGTTGGGCCTTTTAGCAGATTCAAATCCACTTGGGATTTCCCTTGACTTGGGAAGATGTTGGCTTATTTGCGGAATTTTATTTCTCCATTAATAATTCATACACTTTCTGATTAGCTTATTTGCACTTTTGATAAAAGATCTTGTAATTCTTGGTATTACTGGAGAGCGAGGCTACCCATTGGTGTTTTAGATGTTTCGAGTGTTTTTGGTTTGATTAAAATTGCCGTCCTATTTTATCCTTTAGGTTTTCCTTGTGTTGTATTGTGCCTGCCTTGCACATTGATTTTTTACGTACATAAGACAGTGAATTAGGAAACCTTATGCCAAACACACACTATAAGAAGCAACTTCTCTTTCATCTGAAATATTCTTAATTAAATATCATAAGCATTTTAAAAAATCGAACTCATTGCATTTAAGATACCGGTATTTTGTTATATATACTAGTTTATAAATATCGCCACGCGATTCTGCTTTTAAATTATAACAGTTGCAATATTGTAGCCCTATCCGATTTTTTTCTGACTGAGAACTCTGAATGCAATAATTCTAGACTATCTCCGTTTACAATGAGACTTCAGTCAAAAAAGTCGCTTTTAAGTAAGTCTCTTCAGAAAAAAGCGTTTTCATAATTCATGACGATCAAAACAAACCAATATAATATTTAATAAAATACACCAAAAAAAAGTCTAAAACTATAAATAAAACTCCCAAATTTCCTCTGTTAATTATCTGTAATCCTGTAATTCTTTTTAGTCCGTGTAGCTACTAGCTACGTTTTTTTATTTGCTCTTGATCTCTTATTCTTGATAACAAAAACAAGTCCTTGGGGGGTTTTAGGTTGCTTCTTCCGTCGAAAGCAAATGCCAAAAGGATTTTCGCAAGTCATAATATGAAAAAAACAATAATTATGAAATATAAATTCAGGTCATTTACATCAAATAAATTCATTAAAATGTGTCCATACCCACTCATGTTGTTGATAGAAAATGTGCTTCAGCGACCTTGAAAAAAAATGAAGAAAAAAATTAATATGACATGAAATTATGTTTTATAGTATGTTTTATAACGTACTTGTAAACACTTAATAACAGTAAATAACCATCACTTGATACTTATTACACCATAATTTTAGTAGGTGCACAAGTAAGATTTGGTTAAAAATCATGACGTCGTTTGTTCGAAAATGATGTTATTTTTATTTCGAATGACGTCATTTTATTTTGAAAATGTCGTCATTTAAATCTTTTAAAGACAGATAAAATAATTTTATTTATTGTTTGTTTAATATTACTATAATAGGAGTGTAACGTTAAATAAAAAAAATATAAAAAAAAAAATTAATTGTGATAACTTCATTAACTAGATAATTTTTATATTTATTTTTAAATTAAAAAGCATGTAGTCAAGCAACCATAATTACCATTTACATTCATATAAAATACAGTTTGTTACTTAAACAGAGAAAAATCATGTGCGTTAGTGACAACATTTAGAGAATATGATCATTAACGACATCTTAATAAATTAAATGAAAAGGAGATTATTTAAATATCATTTTAAATTTAATAAAATGCATGATATACTTATAAAATAAAATCAATGAATGAAATAACCACCTCTATGAAGCCTATAATGAATAGGGTAAAAGATAAATAAAACGACATTACGTAAGATTTGGCTTTTACTAACATATCAATCATAATTATTAATTTTTTTATGAGAATACAATTAAACATCTACTAACTACAAATAAATATTACAATTATAACCAAGTTTTAAAAATCAAACCTTCAAAAACTTTCAGCCAATCAAAATCAAGATAGTTTTCACCTCATGTCATGAATTGAGCGCCCGGATGTGTGCTTTGTTGTGTTTAATATCACGCATATACCATGAATACCGTTCGAAGCACATTGGTACTTACTAGTGTGTTAAGAAATATGCATCCTTTCAATTGTTCAATGGTCAAATCGTTGATCAACTACCATTTCAACGAAAAAATTCAACATTTTCACTCGTCTGGTCTTATTATCTCCTCTTGGAAAACAACAACTGCGTGCGCAACTCATTACCCATGAATCCTTCATGTCACGTGATCGAGTTATTTTTAATCGTAAAGAGTTCACGGAAGTTCAATGCATTATACGTACGAGTTGATGTGCGAACTCAAAGGAAGTAAAACTGCGTCTGATCATTATTCTTTCAATATTTAATGCTATTTGACATATTGATTTCAAATATTTAAGATTTTTTGTAAGCATTTTATTTGCAAAGCTCTACACATTGTAAATGCCACGGCACACCGCATCTGTTTATCACTTACAAGTGTTGGGGTCCACGAAGGGGCAACAGAGTAAATGCCATGTTTATATTACGAGTGGTATGACAGCGCCGACAACTCACCTCGGCCCTTTAAAACATTAAACACAGCGAAATGAAACCACATACGTAGTTTATTAACTAAGTAGGTTGTGTAAACTGAATATACTAATTGTCCTTTGTAATTCATAAAGATTAACTATATATTTTGTTTCTTGCCAAGTTTGTATATCCACTCCTCGGTAGTATAGTGGTAAGTATCCCCGCCTGTCACGCGGGAGACCGGGGTTCGATTCCCCGCCGGGGAGGAAACAATTTTTGTTCCGCTTTGTACAAACATGATAAGAATCGCACTAATCGACTATTTTTTTTATTTTACTTTCAGGTCTACATTTCATCAGATACACAAAATTAAAAGAGCGTTAGTTAACAGTCGATATATCGAAAACTAAAATAATTATTGTAAGCACTCTATCATTTGGTTCACAAGTAGTATAACGCACAAATAAAGATAATATTATAAATATTATTTTGATTAAAAAAAACAACCCAACATATGGTGATCCTAAGGGATTGCATCACAATCAAGTGAAATTTACTCAGCATGTGGGCGTTTTCCCCTTGTTGGTTTGTTTTTTGTTCGCCTCTAATTAAATCTAGACAAAAAAGAAGACAAATTATTAAAATTCATGGATTGCGACGCTACCCAACATTACAAAACAACAAAAAAATTACTCAAAATTCGTAAAATTCATTCATTAATTCTTATGGATGATCATTTTTGTCTGATGACGAAAATGTCTAAATACTAAACGCAGTTTACGCTCTTTAATACGAGTAGGCCTATAAATATATTAAGATATTGAAAATATTTAATATAATTAGAATTTTCATATTTGCATTTTTTGTTAGACTGTATGCTACGAATAGAAATAATTGTAACAGACATTCTAAATAAGCCTATATTTCTGAAAGTCAGTAACACTAAAACTGTTATAAATTTATATTTGTAAGACAGTAAGTATAACATATGTATAAGGATGGCAGTCTTAGCTAGTTTATAGAGCGCATCTAAATAAAAAAAAATATTTAAGTCTTTAATATTACACAATACGTTTAAAAGCCTTTTCATGCAGTGCACATGCACAGCGTTTTGAACTACTTTGCTCTGCTGGCACATCATATACATGTATTCATATCCAGTAATATGCGATAGCAGCGTATCATAGTTACTGATCAAACAGACGAAAAAAAATTTGTAGATAAAATAAACTGTTACGTGAATATATTTACACAATAAAATGCTTTTTTGTGTCGATTCATGCGGGATATGATGGTGGCGACATTGCAGAAAAAAAATTCTGCAATGATCGCTACCTTTATAACCCGCATGACTAATGAAAGAAAGCATTTTATTTTTTATATTTACATATCTTTTTTCAACAAAATAATAAAATGAATGTAAAAAGTAAATAAAATATCACTGTTTATATACATCAGTACGTTATCTAAAAGAAACAACCAAGTCGTTCTCATGATTATTTCGTGCAGTCCGTGATTTTTCTTAGGTCGCTGTAGGTTTCGACCAATCGATAAACGGGGCGTGTAGATATCAGTCATGTCGGTTTCCACCGCTGTTCGATAGAGCTTTAAGTTTCCATAATTAAGAAAAAGAGGGAATCATGCTCAGTAATTAAAAAATGAAACAATGACATTCGATCAAAATTTCATGCATCTAAAACAATATCATCGATATTGTACGATAGTTTATTATATAAAATAAAACTCCTATTATTTTAAAGACAATTGGATACGTTACATGTAGGTGTTCAGTGATTTGAAAGGCAATGGTAATCCATTAGTAAAAATATTAGTTAAGAAATAAACAGCATTTTAAATTTTTTTTACCGTGATATGAACTTGGTTGATCATGTGATCAAATCCTATGAACCCCAAAGCTGAAAAAACAAGACAAATACATTTGTCAAACAGCAACATTTTTTAAAAATTAATGTATAACAGATATGTAGATCACCAAAAGGCTGAAATAAAATCAACACACATCATATTTCTCCACTGAAACTCCTGAATCACAAAGTTATCAGTAATTGTATATCACAACGTAACTTTCTTTGGAAGACTCTCCTGCTCATTGTAAAACTTCAACATGTGACTCACATACTTGCCATCTGAAAAACAAGAATACTTTATTATGTCTTTCTAGTCTAGAATGTATATCACCTTTATATTCAACTTCATGCAGGATAAAAAAACAACTACCCTCTCAAACCTTTTTTCTTCTTCTTCTTGGATGACATCTTTTTCTTCTCCAGTCACTCTTTTTATTAACGTTAAAGCTTTTTTTTCAAATAGAATAATTTATAAATAGAGCTCATAGGCTCTTATCTATAGAATATCCCGTAGAACGTCAGCATTACATTTAGCATCCGCCCTTCATCAAACATCCATGCATTTGTTCGGAGTATAGATAAAAATTTCATATTCATCATGGTCCAGTGGTAAAGTGAACAAATATATCAATTTTCGAAGGTATTTAGTATACAAGTTATTAAACTGTTGAATTTTCCGGGAATTAGCCATGCAGTAAGAGAGCAATAGATCAGTTAAAAGTTAGAGTGTTTCTTCTAAAAGAGTAGACTTGTTCGTGTTCAGCTATTCACTTAGCGAATGATTCGTACAATGTTTCATAAAATGCATACTATGTGTACATACAATCATCAGGTTCTAAACCAATGTTCCCGATTTTCCCGAAAAAAATGACCTGTATATGTATGGTTCAAATATCCCTCTGCTAAAAAGGAAATAAAATTCATTTTCTATGTAAAGGAGAAAATCCGAAAACTGTCCATTCTGTGTGAGAAAGAACTGTTCGAGGCCCGAAGGGCCGAGAACAGTTTTTTGTCTCTCGCAGAATGGACAGTTTGAGGATTTTATCCTACTTAAAACATTTTCTCTATTGTTAACTTAATACATTGTTTCAAGTGTTGGCTTGAGTGATTGCTAACATTACGTAACACTATTGATTGTCCATTTAAAAAAAAAAACAGCAAAAGGGGTGGGATAATGGTGTATTGTTGAACTTATTTGTTGAACTTAATGAACAGTGCCAGGTAAGTTTATATTTTTATGATATCTAAGGTGATTTCTGACTATGTTCTGGGTAAAACTCAATGAGAAAAGATGTCTTCATCAGATGGAGAAAGTATATTTTTGACGCAATCAAAATTAAGAGACCCAGAAGAAAGTGTAAATACGGATGGCATTTTGAGTGATATTTTAGACAGGAAATTCAAGTGATAAAAAGGGGGAAATTTAAGTGATGGAAAAAGGGGAAATTAAGTGATGACCAGTGTGAAAAAAGATGAAAATGTTCGATACCTGTGAATCCAATAACAGTGTACCAAGTGAAATTAATATTACCTTTGGAAACATTTCTTTCTCATTCAAATTCTATATGTTTCGGGAGTCAAATTTATAAAACCATTCATTGAAATGGTTAGCATATTTGCTGTGCATGTATACCTTTCTCCGGGGATGATAAATGATAAATTCACATTGTTGTAAAATAATATTTAAAATACTAATGTTGGTATTTATGTTTATATTTGAATTAAAGTAAATTTTCCTAACTGTTGAGGACCATGTGGGTGTATTGTTTTTAACATTTAAAACCTGTACATTAAGTTACCTGTAGCTGTACATTAAGTTGGAAAAGCTGTCGATTAAGTTAAGAATCGACAGTTTTTTCCACTTAATGTACAGCTACAGGTAACTTAATGTACAGGTTTTTAAAAATCCACATATATTACGCTATATAATGTACCAAAAACATAAAGGATTACATAACAAAAATGTTTTAAAAGCAATTAAGTTGTGCATTTCAAAGTTAATATTGAATATTGACATTTTTATGGGACTTTACCTTTCTTTAAATATGATTTTATTCAGTTTGTTACATTATATATATATATATATATATATATATATATATATATATATATATATATATATATATATATATATATATATATATTAGGGATGTCAACGAGTACCCGGTAAACCGGGTACTCGATCGAACGTCCGAGTATCGAATACTAAAATCGGTACTCGGTTACTCGGATGTATATTTTTTGATATTTCTAAGTTTATTTAATAACGCATTAAAACATCGGTTTTAAAACTTAAAATGTCCATTACACTTGTACATACAGTAATTAGGATTTCCTACGCCTCTAAATATGCTAAATGACCGTTATCGCCTGTGGCAGTGTTAATATAGTAGTTATCGTGACCAAGCACCTTTTACCTAGCTTTTCTCACCTTTGGCTGTCTTCTACCCTTATTTTTGGCTTACCATAATGATTTGTTTTCACTAAACATCATTATATAGTCTATTATATAAATTAGATAGCACACAGTAGAGAAATTGAACAGACCTAAAATGCCGAAATAATTCTTACAACAGAAACACACTTACGGGGAAAACCTCCCGTTAGATCAGGTGGTTTTATTTCTACAAAAAAGACCAATGTTTTACAGTTATCAATGTACTTGTTCATATTTATTAACACTTTTACCGAGTACCCGGGTACTCGATCGGGAAAACGTCCGAGTAACCGAGTACTAAAAATTGACCGATTCGACATCCCTTTTATATATATATATATATATATATATATATATATATATATATATATATATATATATATATATATATATATATATATATATATATATATCATACAACATAGATGTATATGTCACACAATACATACACAGAAATATATTTAGCTTAGTTGAGGTAATGTCAACTGTTGGTACAAAATTTAATAATTATTTATTTAAACATTTGATCATTTGAAATCTGAATGTACTTGTCCACATTTTTTAAAAGCATGTATACCCTATCTACACAAGCTTTCCAACACTGTTGCTGGATACAGGTCATTGAGTAATAAGCATAGTACGTCATATCTTGTTTATTATTTCATTAAGACTAGTACTTTCTACATATCTTGTAATCTTTATAATTATGCCTTCCGAGACCAAAATTGGAGTAAAATCACCTTTCCTTAATTATACCTTATTCTCTAGCTATTCCATACTTTATTAATGACTTCGAACTCAGGAAACTCAATTCCATGAAAACATTCGTGCATATAAAATAGTAAAGGGGCTTTGGTAAGAACTGGAGGACATTTGAGGGTATTACACATATGCATGAAATTAATTTTTTCTCGTATTTTTAAATTATAATATGGTCTCAAAATTACATTGATTGTGGATAGGAAGTACTAATTATAATAAAGACAGTTTGTTCTTCATAGAATTACAAATACAAAAGAAACCAAGCCAGTGCATTTTGGTAAAAAGGGAAACTAAACTTAAGAATTTAAATAAGTTTTATTCTTTTCTGTAAAATAGTTATACATAAATATGTATATATACATTAATGTAATTATTCTTTTGTGCTTGAAGCTCTTTAAACGGGAATTTCAAAGAAGGTACAGTTAGCTGTGAATATAAAATAGGTTTATATGTACAATGTATCGCATGTGAGAGACATTATAAGTTGTTTTAGAGATAAACAGCTGTCACCAACAGAAAAAGCGCATGATCTATTTTTATTACATTTTTACCTTGCACTAATCTCGCCCTGCATGCAGATGAATACTTTCACATGCATTGCATGCACAAGTGCTTGAGGACAGGATCGACCCCCCCCCCCTCCCTCCACCCCAAAGTATATAGACTATATTCCTTGTTTTTTTTTATATTAAATTATCCTTTTAGGACATATTTCTAATCCAATTCATACATTCATTGCATAAAATTACCTAAAACAAACATTTTTTTGAAAATCAGACCCTCTACATTATATATTACACAGAGGGTCTGATTTTTTAAAAAAATGTTTGTTTTAGGTAATTTTGGGCAATGAAAGAATAAATTAAATTAGAAATATGTCCTAAAAGGATAATTTAATAAACAAAATGAATAAAGTCCCGGGGGTCTATATACCTGGGGGGGGGGTGTCAATCCTGTCCTCAAGCACCTGTGATTGCATGTACAATGGAAAAGTTTGTGCTACATTGATCGTTGGACACTACGAAAGCGTATGAGTGCCATGCTGTAATTTTTTTAATTCCAACTTTAATTTTTTTCCATTTCCATTTCCATGGAATTCCATCGACTTTCCAATTTTAAAGTTGATTTGTCTAACTTTAATCATGGAATTCTCATTTTAATATTGGAGTTTCCAACTTTAAAGTTGGTTTTTCCAACTTTTATCTTGGAATTTCCAACTTTATAGTTGATTTTTTCAACTTTAAAGTTGATTTTTCCAACTTAAAAGTTAATTTTACGATCTTAAATTTTGAAATGTACAACTTTAAAGTTGATTTCACGAACGTATATCTGATACTGAATATATTTAAACGTTTAAATATTAATGATTAATATGAAAACTTTTAGGTGAGACATATACAACAATAAGTTTAAACCCATTTTGCCTGTGATATAATGTATACTCTTCTACGTGTTTTTACAAGAAATTAACCGATATCCAGTCGGAAATTTGGATTTTCTTGACAAAATTATCATAACGTACAGGTTATCGTTTATGAACAGGCAATGAGATCGTAGTAGATTTCTTCACCTAAAATGCGACCATCGTGGCTTTACCGTATCAAAGCTCAACAAAGCCCATCAGGACGTATCATTTCGCATAAAGTTCCACGATAAGTTACGATTTCTCAGTAGTGGTGTTGGTAGCAGATCGCACGACAGTGAGAACCTAGCATTATGGGATTCTTTAGGGCTTGTTGATCAAGTATTTGAAATACTGAAACATTAAAATTAATGTTTTGAAGATGGCACTGAACTCTAATTAATGCTATCAATCTTAATACATATATCTATACATTTTTAGATAGTTTGACCTTGTGTGTGATTCAGTATTCTTTCATCGTCTCCTCTGTTGTTTGAAAAGGACTGAGAAAGAGGCATCGGGTTTTGAGTGTCTCTTGTTATTACATAGCAAGGTTCGACAATATTATGATAAAAAAATGCTTATTTTACTATGAAGGGTTGCTTAATCATCACGCACGCACGCACGCACGCACGCACGCACGCACACACACACACACACACACACACACACACACACACACACACACACACACACACCCCCATTTAAATAAATACACAACATGCGTGGATCCAGAATTATTTTTTCTGTAAATTACTATGTAAATTGAATGAATTTATTTTATCCATTCAATCTGGGCCTCGCCCTCTAGATCCTCGCATAGGTCAGAATGTCATCTGATAATGTATGTACTCGTCAGTTGCGGTATGCAGTTGTATTTCTTTCCGTATATGCATTGTGGAGAAGAGGGAATATTATCAAATACCGGAAGAAAATTCACACTCATGTAATTCAGCATGTATTTACTAAATCAACATTTCCCTTTAAGTTTATTGTCTATCTTAGTGAAGTGACAGTATCAACTCTACTGTGTAAATAGTAAATACCGACGTTAATTTTCAGTCACTCGAAATCATTCATTGTTGAGTGTTAAACGTAAAAGATACAATATAATCTTCGCTACATCTGGAACAGGATTCTATGCTTGATATATCACGCGCATATTGTAAAATTAAATTTAAAAAAAACAACTTGTTTATCGAATATTAGGTTAAATGTCACGAAAAGTAAAGGCTTAAAAGTAATGGATGCAAACATAACTAGACAGCGTAAGTTATTTTTATAGTGTCTTTTAAAATTAATGAAAAAACCATTCTCCATACTTGCGTAGTCAGGCAAGACATATCGACCAATGCACTGTGGCAAATAATCGTCCGATATTAAGACTGCTGTGACAACCCCGCTTAACGATAGTTTGAGTTAACACGCGAGTTCGCTTCTTGTGAGTTAATATTATTAATTTCCGGATCTCCACACAAAAATTGATCTACGTATCTTGGGACATTTGAGTTGTATTATGAATACCTGTGCGACCCTTATAGTTTTCCGATAGCAAGTGACTGATTTCGACGCAAGCGGATTTTAAATATGATAATCCGGTTGACTGCAGTAGAACTCAATCTTTAACTTCATTTGAAACCTGGCTAAGTAACTGGCCGGCTAGGATTACATACCATGCACTTCGACGAACTTTTGAAAACTTTAGGGGAGCTTGGACATTACCAAAGAACCCGTTTGTTTTTAATATGTCTCGTGTCCATCGTATGCGCCTTTCATGCCATGAATATGGTATTCGTTGGCGCTAATCCGAAAAAGAAATGTCAAGTTCCATATGTTAATCTGTCTTCTGCCTCCGGTGCCAAAAATGTCACGTTAGACCATTGGGCTTCCTATCTCAGAAGAGCAGACGAAGATGCCTGTGAAATTTACAACCCGGATGAAGTTTACAACTCTGTTAGCAATGGGAGTTATACATTCCAAGAACTGTCGTCTGGAGAAACCAATGTATCATTTAGTAAAGTGTCATGTTCGAATTGGGAATTCTCTCGTGAGGTTTACGGAGATACTATCGTTACGCAGGTACCAAATAACTGACCATTTAATTAACTTTAATAATAATTGACATCTTCTAATTGCTCCAAAAAGGATGAGTAGGCTAATACATGTACATTAAACGCTTCTATGTATAATACATGCTCGTATTATACACTGCAATTTTTTAAGACACATCTGTCACAAGCAGAGAAAACGCAATAATGATTTACATGATTTTATCCCAAACACGAATTAAAGATTTGCAGAGACATGAACACAGAGTACGGTATAATTATCAGCAAGCCTCGCTGAATTTGAAAAAAAAATCGAATAAGTAATATAGCAGGTGAAGCAAAATAGAAAAGGAAATCGTTTAAGCAGATGTGTGTATATATTGCATTCAAAACCTAACCGAAACTGGTTATTATGTGAAAGTGCATTGACCTATAAGAAAGTCAATGTCACATTAATGTAGGTCATAGCGATTAGACAAGGATACTGTTACAAAATTGTGTCGGTTTAAACAGCATAAAGATGACATCAGACGATGGACTTAGTTTTGAAATAGTTAATTATGCTGTTACATTAAATTCATGTTTCCTACTTAATTAGCATGATAAAAGAATATAATCATTTAATTTTGTGACATCTGATATATGTCAGGTTATTCGGTTATACATGTCAGAGCAAACACTACCGCAAAGGTTTTATTTGTATACTGTGTAATTTTGTAATTTAATCTCAGTCACACGAGAACAGTCGTATGTAACACATTAAATCTATAGAAGATGTGCCTATAAATAAAGGAGAAAAAAGGAAGAAAAAAATCATAATCAAAAAAAAAATTAACAAGAAAAAGGGTACTGAAACAGTGACTGGGAAGCGGGTGCCTTTAAATCGATGAAAAGTACAGGACAAAATCTAAACATTGACCTCAAGGTGACAAAGTTCATTGGTGATTGCTGATTGGGTTTTATGATTTTCTTTCGGGATAAAGCAATATCATCGATCGCACATCTGCAAAAAATCGATATTGATGAAAATAAACAAAACCACGGAAGGATTAACGAAATCTAATATCCAAAGAGTGCGTCAGTTTTAAAGAAATCCATTATTATTCTGACTACTACTATGGTTGCCTATGCAAAGATCTACAGCAAAACAATTTCACGTGCCAGGCAGACGAGTATATTATTTGTTCAGATTATTAAGTAAACCCATAATATATCGGAACCTTTCCTGTTTGTTCTGTGACAAAACACCTGTAACTTATACGAATGAACTATTTGATCTAAAATACACCAAAGATATAGAACAAAGTTCTCGGGCGATCTTTTGATGAGTTTGTTCATGAACTATATTTAAATCTTAAGGTATTTTGAAATTTTTTCTTTGATTGAAAGCGCGTTCTTTTCTTCGAGACTATAAAATTAACGGTACATTGATTATTAGAATTCAATGCACCAGGCATTTAAACATTTTTCATCATAGAAAATTCAAGGAGAATTTGTAGAACGTTTTTAGAGTGTCCGAACATAATTGTCAGAAATGATAATATAAGAAACATGAATACATGTATTTCATGATAAAAATAAACATTAGTAATTGAATAGCACCAAGGACATCCATGCGCGGATCTAGAAGGGGGGGGGGGGTCGGGGGGGTCCCGACCCCCCCCCCCCCCCTGGAAAATGAAAATTTATTAAATTTACATAGTAAAATTATCGCGAAAATATGTCTCGGACCCCCCCTGGCAAACACAATTATCCTTCGGACCCCCCCTGGAAAAATTTTCTGGATCCGCGCATGACATCTCGTTTATTTTCATGCTTTGACATGAAGTTTTTGAGAGACGATACTATTGAATTATTTTCCCTTTAATACCCCGTGGAGATAAATAGTCTTTGATCAACGCAGAATATAAAAAAAAACCAACTCCATTAATTTGATTTTAACATAATATATATATGTTTATAGTTGAAAAAGAAAACGCCTTCTTATTTTAACGATTATGTGGTTGTTTGAAATTGTAAAGGAAAAATGATATTTTGTTACTACACATGTATGTATGATTTCGATAGTTTTACCTAGTGTGTGATTCAGCATGGCTTCGCAGCACCTCCAAAACACTCTACTTCTTTGGCCGTCTCCTCGGTGCTGTGGTGTTTGGTCAGCTCTCAGACATGTGAGTAAAATTCAGTTTATTTACGAAAGACACTCTACACAACGCAGGACCTAATATCTGCCAACCCACTTGTTTTTATAACCGTTTTTTCAATTGCTTCTTCATATTTGTTCTTCAGTTATTGTTCTTTGCTTGACATGTTCTTACGATTTTCTTCTTTAGATTTGGTCGCCATCTAATGTTCTTTTCGCTTGACATAATCTTAAAACTTTTTCTGACATTTTTTGTAAATGTTGTCGCCGTGTAATGTTCTTTGCCGGACACATTCAAAAACTTCATTTTTTTTTCTTCAGATTTGGTCGCCGTCCAATGTTCTTTGCCGGGTTGCTGATGTTGCTCATCGTTGGCTGTGTTGCGGCCGCCTCACCGTCTATGTTTGTCTTTATTCCGTTCTACATACTCCAAGGAGCCGCTCAAACGGGGCTATTTCTGGTCGCTTACACAATGTGTATGTATTTTGCCCTCCTTTAGAAAAAAACCAAAACATTTGATGCATATTTTAAATTAGTAGAAAGCCCGTTTCATACAGTGAAAGATACTTTGACCGTTAGAAATTAGGCGATCTTGTATTTTGCAAAGTACATGTACATGGTTGGTTGATTCTAATCATTCAACAAAGAGTTGCAATGCAGAAAACATGTACGTGTACATAGAAAAAAACCTCCAAGTTAACAAGGGGAACATTTCAGGGATAATTATTATATTTAAAGCAATTAGGAAGACTAGACTAAGAGCTTTTTCTAGTCAAAACATTCTGGATTTACCGACACAGATGATAAACTGGATTATTATGGCCATTAAATACATGTACACATGATATACGTTCAAAGTCAATTAAAGCGTTGCAGAGAAATACCAATTAAACTGAAAAAAATATCATTTCTTAATTTAGGACACTTTGAAAAGAAAATTTTAACTTTAACTAATTTTATGAATGACCCCGTGATCAATTTTCAAGGGTATTTCTATATGAAGTCTTCCTAGAGTACCTTGAAGAGTCTTGTTGTTCGATAAGGCTGCCCTTATGATAAACGAGAAACTATCTATTTCCCATTGCTGACCTTATGCTTGTTTCGATGATCACACAGCGTGGTGATCTTACTGCGATTAGTTATTGCTTAGGTTTGGATTTTCGTTTCAACCAATTGTTTGAAATGTCTGCAGGATTTATCAGTATGGGTGGATTTAGTTCAAGGACTTTGTTCCAAGATATAAAACAAAAGGACACGAAATATAAAGTAGTTCATTTCTTCCCATTTCCCAGCGTCCAAGGATGGGAAAATAAGCGTAACTCAACTTTCACAATTAGTAAATAACGTGGGATTTAACGAATTCCTCACCAAAAGCACTGCTCAAATAAGCATAAAATGATAATCAAAGAGCAAATGTATTGTTTGTCTTGTATTGAAAATCTACTACATAACTGTAAAATAAATTGGCGGAGGATCTTTTCAAACTTTATATAAAAAAAATTGTTGTTGGAACAGAACTAAATGTAATTAATTTTTAAAAAATTAATTAAAAATGTAATCAAGTGCATTGGCAATATAACACAGTGACTCTCCATCTATAAAATAACGTAATTAGAAAAAAAGACAAAATTACAAGACTCAATACAATGAAAAATCAAATCAAAAGAAAATACGAAAAACACCATGTCTTTTCCAGGTACTGAGTTGGTGGGCCCGAGTTACCGGGTCCTGGCCGGGTTCCTCATACAGGGTTTCTACAGTATAGGCTACATGGCCCTGTCCGGGGTCGCTTACCTCATTTATGACTGGCGGTACATCGAAGTGGCCATCACTCTACCCGTTGTCCTGTTTGCTGCCTATCTATGGTAAATATTGCCAAAAAAAGTTATTAATAGAGCGAATAGATAGACTTAGGAGAAGTCAATCTTTCTTTATTGACGTTTTATCTAGCTACTCCTCGTATTTTCTCTTCTATCATTCTTTTTTTCTTTCGAGTGTAGAAAATAGCAAACATTCTCATACTAAAACAATGTTCTGAGTAATAAAAAAAAAAATTGCAGAATTTTAAATTTTGTGTATAATAGCATACTCCCAGAATCAATTCGGTGGTTGCTCTCCAAAGGGAGAGAGGAAGAGGCCAAAGAGATCATCAAGAAGGTAGCAGAGACCAACAAGGTGTCAATCACAGAGGACATGTTGGAGGATCTCAGGTCTCCCAGTGAGAAGCAGAAGGAGGCAGTAGACGACAGGAAGTACACGTTCGTTGACCTGTTTCGGCCGTTCCGCATGCTCATACTGTCTCTGAACGTCTGGTTCAATTGGTAAATATATCAAAAAAGATCTAAGATATATATACAAGAATATATACAAAAACCACCCTCTGTCACCTAATATTTAAAAAGCACCAATAATCATGCTAAGACCAAGTATGTCTATAGTAATATTTAGTATTCATTTAAGTAATAAAGAAGTAATTATACTTGTAACTCTAGGTTGGTGAATGCAATGGTGTACTATGGCCTAGCCCTAGGGACAGACAACTTGGGAGGGGATCCATACATCAACTTTATGATCGCGGGTGCCGTGGAGATCCCCGCTTACATCATGTGTGTACTGTGCCTTAACCGGGTGGGACGCAAAAAGCCGCTTACAATCACCATGATTTTCGGCGGAGTCAGTTGTATCGCGTCAGCTTTTGTCCCGAGCGGTAAGTCTTCCTTCATCATATTTATAACTTTATTAAAGTTGAATGATATCAATTTTTTTGGCAAATGAGTACTGGATATTGGCAATTATTTTGAAAAAAAAATCCATCAAAACGATAAAAAAAACCCTCACAACATTTTCACTTGAATGCATTGTATTTAAACTCTTGTTTTTTTATTTTGGTTTTTGGTAAATGTGATTATTTTTTAAATAATCATTTGGCGATGTTCTTTTAAGAAGGCAATTGTTGCGGATGTAAATATTGGCGCTTTCTATATTTCGCGTTGTTAATTTTGTTAGTGATTACTTGTTGTAGCGTTCTAAAAAAGATTTTTTTTTACTTATATTGAATTTGGCGTATATAATCTCATGTTTGCAAGCAGTTTGCTAATGTCTTGATCGATCATTTATGAAAAACACATGAAGTTTTAATAAAAGTGTATTTAATATTTGTCCGGATAGGTGGTTAGTAATAAATGACGCAATGTTTAAAAGGCCCTAATTTAACTGTTGTGTTTCCTTTTTTTTTTTTTTTACAAAAAAGAAAGAAATCTTATCCTTAAAAAATGCAAAACATAGTAAACAAATACCTTCTTCTTTTTTTTATTAAACTACCCTCAGAAAAATTTGTTTCATATTGATAAGATTTTTTTAAATTCAGATTTGGTGGCATTGAAAGTGACATTAGCGATGCTTGGAAAGTTTGGTATTACAGCATCGTACGCCATTATCTACCTCATGGCAGCTGAGGTTTTCCCAACGGTCGTCAGGTAAGGACTACATTGTTTGAATTGCTTCATGTTTCTGTACAACGACGGTATTTAACTGTGCCATGAACCTCACATTCTTTTGTTTAGAAGTCATCGGGTTTTTTTTCGAGCTAAAAGATAGGGAAACCTTTAAAGACATGTTTCCGCCCAAATTGATATCTTATATTGGATAAGGTTACATTTCTACATCACATGTCAAATGACTTCACAGAATCGATTACAATGGATGACTGTGTAAATTTAAAATTTGATACAAACCTATATTAAGCAAAAACTCTTCCATCAAACTATCCATGGCGTAAGTGAGTTTTATTTTCTAATGCTTGAAGGGGGGGGGGGGGGGCAATCGAGTATAGATTCTTAATTTTAGATTCATTAAAAATAAACCACAGACATTTCCCTATAACATAGGAATTAGTCAGTATAACTAATAGATATATAGAAGGTTAATGCAATTGTATAATAAATACATAAGATGATACAAATGTCGGCGTTATAAATGTTGCAGAAACATAGGAATGGGCATATCCTCAATGTCCGCCCGTATTGGCGGCATGTTGGCTCCTCAGATCCTGGATCTCGGGGCTGTCTGGGGCCCACTTCCGCTTCTTCTGTTCGGTGTTTTGTCTGCTGTTGCTGGGAGTCTAGCTCTTCTACTTCCGGAAACCAACGGAAGGCCCCTTCCTCAAACCATTGAAGACGTCACACATCCGGAGAAACTGTAAGTCACGTGATCTTTTACTTACCAAGGTATTTTTTTCATTACCTTGTTTTTACATTCCAGTAATTTTGTTAATGATTTACATGATGTTCTTGTCATATTCTAAAATTATTATTTTATTTTTATTTTTCAGAAAACATCGTGATGATATGACCTTGGACATTCGGTTAAATGAAAAAGAAAAACAAAATATATAGAACTGTTTATTTAAGCTGTATCATTTTATAAATGATCAACTCATTGTCTTACATCCATACTAGCTTCATTAAATAAATAAAAAAATGTCATCGTGTTGACTTTTTTTAGTTACTCTACATATATGCTATGGTAATATTTTTTTCGTTTTATGTTTGTTTTTGATATGTTATTATTAGTTGATTGCAAGTAATTTTTATTTATGGATATGAATTATAAAATCGAACTTTATTGCACAACTACATGCATACGGTGTTTAATTCAAGGTTGCTCAAATTTGAAATATCATATGGTATACATATATTGTGTTGTGTCTCTTTGTGTTTAAGCATACCTTATTATTGGTATTATTACTATTAAATGTGTGTATTGCGGTTTGTGTCTTACACTGCCAATAAAATTTATTTATTATTCTACAGTATGTTCCAGACATGACCGATTCTAATAAAAATGTATTTCGTATACAACATTCCTTTAAATTAACTATTTCTGTGATACTTTAAACGAGAGAAACATCCTTTACTTTTATTTTCTCATCGTAAATCTTGAAAACCAAAAGATTCGTTAAAGTAAGTACTATTTACTTTTTTAAAAAAGTCTATGAAAGTTCCTATGCTCCAGCTTATTATGGATTTTTTCAATAACAACAATATTGAATAATTTTTAGATTTTTGAACTCCTAAATATATGTAGCACTTGTAATATAATAGTATTACTATATATTACTCTTGCTTTAAATTTATGCGCCATCATGCTTAACGAATGCACATATGAATATCTTAAAAACGAACAACTTGGTGAAAAAGGACAAAAATGCTTTCTGATGGGGATCGCATAAACCTAGTTAGAGAATGCAAAATGACATACTCTAGAATTACGACTGAACAATACAATGACACAACTAGACAACCATAAAAACACTGTTGAGTTAATCAAAATTATATCAAGATTTATTACAGGTACCATATATATCTCTGATTTCTATGCAGTCGAAGGGGGGGGGGTGAAAAATAAAAGAGAGGCAACTCTTCTGACCAAATAAATGAATCACATAAATGTACATGCAGTTATTTCACTTAATTCAGGGTATGCAAAATCTTAGCGAGTAACTAACGATATTTCAGTGTGTTTCATTCCCTACGCAGACAGGATCTTGCGACTTTTTGGACAGTTTCAAGTACTATTTATTGACTGTGCTATTGCAATTGATTACAGCACATCAACCATAGAATATGTGTTCACATACTTACATATATAATTTTTTCTATTTCTTAAGAGCAATGATTGTGAGTCGTCATTCTCTAGAAACTGACATATTTTTAAAAATCCACATAATTCAGTTCTAACCAGTTTATCGATCGGTCGAAACCCTCAGCAACCTTAGAAAAATCATGGACTGCACGAAATAATCATGATGCTGTCAGACTAATCTTTTCATATAAGATGACTTTGGCTATTTCTAACGTATAGATGTTCGTTATCAATAATTTAGTTACCATTGCTTACTTTTTACGACCAAATCATTAATTTGTTAAAAGAGAAATGCAAATGTAGACAATAGAATGTTTTCTTAAATGATTTATGCGTGATATAAAGATAGCGATCATAAATTAACATAACGAAATGCAGATTTTGTAATTTTTTCTGCAATGCCACTGCCTTCATTCCCGCATGAATCAACAAACAGAGCATTTTACTCTGTAACTAAAAACAAACATTCTTAAAGTATTGCATGAGCTAAGTACATGTATGTCCGGCAAACCCAATTTTAAAAGGAATGCCGTTTTATGCGCTAAAAAGATCGAGGTTTCAAAATTAATTCTGATTTTTATTTCGACCCCCCCCCATTATTCTTACATGTATCTGTTCGTAAGACGCTAAAATCAAAAGATCTCAATCTTTATTATGAATAAGACTACATTGGTATAGGGTCTCATCTTTTTTTATTTAGCACTGAGTTACGCTAGTGAATTTTTTTTTTACCAACCTAGTTTACCGCTTTCAGGTAAATCAATCAAGCATGGGCATTAACCCGCTTCAACCAACAGAATTTGCGGCAGTAACCTTCATGGAGACTCGGCTGACTTTTAAAGACTTTAAAAAAATTCAACTTTTTATTTAAGTTTTAGCATGGCATTTTTCTGGTGTCATTTGCTTGCAAAAAAGAAAAAGAAAAACTTTATGCTCCGATTTGACTTCAATTTTTTATTGAATTTCTTCTGCAGGCCTAACTTTGTTTATCTCAATTGTTAACAAAGAGTTTACCATATTTCAAATTATTTTAGTAATTGAAATATAATGAAATTTAATCATATAAAAGTATATTTAAACTTGTAACTATTCTCAATTAAATGACATTAACAATTTGATTTCTCACGCTGAAAAAAAATGAACTTAAATTTTTTTAACAGCTCTAAATAAATATTTTGTATTCAAGGAATGACATGTCATAATACAAATGAGTATTTCGTTTGTCTGCCAAAGAGAGCATTTTTTTTTTTAATAATTACAGATCCATGTATTTAGACTCATCGGCATGCGAAACAGTCGGTTGATATGTGGATATATTTAATCCCACTGTGTATCTTTTCCTCTATTTCTTTTAATATAAAATCGATTGTAATTCATGAGGAAACTGACAAGATTCTATATAAATCTACGCTACCCAGTAAAAAAAAACCCCGACCCTGTCCGTATAATTATGATGTATGCACAATTTAATCGATCTTTATTGGATGAGAAAATAAAATGACAAGAAATTATATTGTATAGATCACACCATGCTTTCAAAAACTCTTTAAAAATAAGGATCCAACACTATAATTGATATACCTGTATTTATTGCATTTATTTCTTTGTCACTAATTAATTACCAGTATATCACTTTTACAATTCGACCACTCGGTTTGTACATACAGAACATGGATGAAATTCAAGTCCAGGATGTTACATGATTTACAATTCCCTCTTCAAAATCAATATTATACGGTGAACCGCCTAAGCTACGTGAATACACAATGATATATCACGTATAAATCTGTGTTTCTCCCTACCGGCGTATGATGGGTCATTGATCTACAAAACGTTCATTCATACCTCGCTACAGTCGGAACTAATCATCATTTAAAAAAACATTAACATAAATTGTTTATTTTTAAATTGTCCTTGTGTTCCTTCGAACCAGTTCTGACGCCAACTTTATCTAAATTACTCCATGCAATATATGCATTGTATCGCACCAGGGGGGACTATTTTATGGCTACGTAATCATAAGTAAACGAAAGCAACCTGGATGTGTATTGAAGACATGCAAGATTTTATGCTAGTGTGATATGACCTATATTCATCGAACCTCCTCTCACACGAATAGTTGGCCGCGGAGCTTTCTTTTCAAGGTATGTCATTTTTTTAAGACTTGGCTTTAATCAAAATACAATGTAATAAACATTGTTCCGCAAGTCTTCCCATTAAACATGGCTAACATTGTTTAAATTCGTTACACAGAATGTAAATGTAATAATGTAAACAAGAGTGTGCAATGTTTACCTGAAGCAGAATGTAGAAAAACAGTGTAACGTCTCTTGTTAATGATTTTATTTATCTATTACGATGCTAATCATAAAGCACCAAGCGATAGAGAGATAGGTTTAGAGAGTGAGAGAAAGAAAAGAGAAAATAAAGGAAGAGAGTGTAAAATTGTGTAAATTCCTATCCTTCCTATAGAATAGAATGGCGTTCTGTCAATTATTTTTAGAATTCTGTTTGTTATTAGTTTGTGAAGGTCGTTTTTTTTTTCAGAATATCTGGACCACTAACCGTCAATTGAAGCATGAGTGTGCTTTCGTGTGTGTCGACTGCATATTTAACTATTGAATGCATGCATGTTCTTCATAAATAAATAAAAAGGCCTTCTCTGGCTCTTGATTCCTTAGATTACACTACATGACTTCAAATCGGCCAGGGATATTTATGGCGATAAGCTAATGCTATGTTTAATGCTGTTATTCATTGCCTCTTCATCGAAAATTCAACTTGTTGTGAGCACATGATATCATTCAAACTCAATGAAATTAAAGTAGATAGTATATTTTTTTTACAGAGTTGAATAATGTTTAAATGTAGTTATAAGCTATATCATATCATGCATATACATGTACATTAGTGGCGTCGGAAGCATATTAAAATGGGGGGGGGGGGGGGGGGGCTACACTTATCAAAAATCTTGACAGGCAAAAACAATTCCTCTGGTTATGGTTATGTATAACTTTGCAAAAGAAGGGGGGGGGGGGTAGCCAGTCGAAAACTTTCACATTTTTTGAATTTTGGCAAATTGATTTTTAGGATATAATTGTCTTGTGGACTCGCGATACGTTTTCGGACCCTTCAATATGACCATATGGAAAAATAAGGGACCTAGTAGGACTTACGCTAAACCTGTAAAATAACCATCAATTAAATGGTTATGCTGTAATTTCCATTTCATCTTTATCAATAATTTAACCTTAATGTCTCCAAGTGTAACGAATAATTAAGTTTGATACTGTTTCAAATCGATAATCTGGTAGGTAAGTATGTAAATAATTTCTCTAGGAGGATGCATAATTTAAGCTATATACAAGGCCAAAGACGTTTGTGTTTAAACCAATACGGTATTATACCATGAAATATTTTGAACAACACTTTAAATTATCATATTACGAATATAATGTCATTTCATGTACGAAGATCAAAAGAATTGCCAACTGTATATATGTCATGAAAGAATTGAGAGTGCATTTATGATTAATCACGCGTTAAATCAATCTTGCAAATTCAAGAAATTTTGCAAATCATGACAAGAATTTGCTTGCTACCAGAAGTAAGTCGTACTATAAACCCTTTAATTATTCTACTTGACACTTATATTTTCACATGACATTCATATTTTCTCATGACATTCATATAAGTTAATGTTGGTTCTGTTTTCTGCAAGAAGCCACTTTAAAGTATTTGTAAAATTTGTAAAGTAATTTGAAGTTTATGACGCGGTGAATGAAACTCGCCCAGTGTAACGCTTGCCATTGCTCTGTGATGAAACAAATAGTAGAATAAGCATTAACATATATCTTTCAGCAAAAATATGAGAAAACTTCTCTCAATACCGAGGCATGGGGTGGTTGTCTCTTTCAAACAATCCATGGCCACTGCACAGCCTAAGGAGAACCTGCCAGATGACACACCTGCACAGCCTAAACCGTTCGCAGATATACCAGGACCAACGGGGATGCACAATTTGCCTGTACTTGGGAATGCCTTTCATTTTGCTCCTTATCGTAAGTTTATTATTTATTTTTGTTGCCTTGTATTAAAATTGAAAAAATAGGTAATGTAAAAAAAAACCCCAGAACCCCCCCCCCCACCCCCCCAAAAAAACAACAACAACAAACAAACAACCCCCCCCCCCCCATAAAGGCAAAACTATGCTAATTTTATTGAACTTAAAAACTACTTTCAATTTGCTCCTTATTCCAAGTTTATTCTTTGTTTTAAGTTTTCATTGTTTTTGAAAACATAAGAAATTAAAGGGTTTTAATTAATTTCAAAATGCATGATTGACAGAAAAAATTATCAGTAAGTGGTATGGTTGTACAGAATGATATATTGAAAAATATGATAGATATATATTTGATAATTTTACAATAGGCGTCTTCATTAATTTAAAAGATTCAGAAATGATATTAAATTGTTATAAAATGATTAAATTTGATTTTTTAGTGAAAAGTGGAGGCTCCCACTTGTATTTCCGGGAACTGAACAAGCAGTATGGTAAGATTGTGCGAGTTCGTCTGGGACCTAACCAAACCGTGATGTTATTCGATCCCGAACTAATCAGTCAAACTATAGCGAACGAGGGTGCCTATCCAGTTCGTCGTTCAGTCCCAATCATGGAAACTTACGTGAAACGAACAAAAAGAAACATGCTAAGTGTACAGTACGTCCATTCTATACATATATAATCATAACCGTAAAACCGGTTATTGCTGCGATAATCTAATTTTTGGTGGGTTTTCTTTCGATCACTTAAACGTCGCGAAATGCCTACGTAGGAAATATATTCGGTACTTTTTGTTATTGAAGACTTTTTAATCGCACAAAAAGACTTTAGCAAATAAAGAGTGTCATATTTTTTATTATTTCGCATTTTTGCGACACGCAAAAAAAACACCAAAACAAACAAAAAACAAAAGCAAAATATATATATTAAAAAAAACAAACAAAACAAACAAAACACAAAACAAAACAAAAACGATTGTACGGCAATTTGTTTCATTGGAATACAAATCTGATTTTATTAATAATGTTTGATTTTACGAGGAACGGACCGGACTGGCAGAGTTACCGTAGTGCAGCACAACAGAGTGTCAAACCAACCATCATAAAGAACTATATAGAACCACAGGCTCAGTGTGCAGACGACCTTGTCACGTGGCTAGAAAAATATGGCAACAACAATCCCGAGGTCAAATTCGCATTTATGTGCTATTCTGCTGATGGTAATGCAAGTGATTGAATTCTTAACATGTGCAATTGTTTAATTTAAAGCATGCTTTAATTTCTACGTATGATACACGATATAGCATATAACTTGGGACAGTTTTTTATGTCATACGATATAAATAAATTTGGATAGCCAATCAAATGAGGCAGTACAATCAAAATCACATTATAAGATTAGAATTTAACCATAGAAATTACCAAAGATGATCTTTATTTTCTTAGCAAATGCTGTATTGACGTTTGACAAAAAGATTGGATTTTTAAAGAATAGTGAAAATCTCGACCCTGAACTTGAACTTTTCTTGAACAGCATCAGGCAGTTTATGGCACTGATAGGCCAAAGTATCTTTTCCTTGCCATGGTATAGACTTTGGCGGACAAAACTCTACATGGATTTCGAGAACGCCACCAATAATGTCTATAGGTACGTAATGTGTGTAGTCAGTAACCTATCTTCCATTTTTTTTTGCATTTTCCTATCTCCACAATGTGAAGATTTCCACTTAGTAATTTTATAATTATATTTTTATGTTATATGATTCTTTTTTATTTAGATAAAAAGTGTTCAATTGAAAATGTATAGTATGGCTTATCAATAAGCATTCAAATGCATTTTGCATGCTATTTTAAGAAAAATTCGAAATATTCTAGCTCCGAAAAGAGTCTAGTAACGTACCCTGAATTTTTGGGATTTAACAGGTTTAAATGTTTTTGGGAATTAACAGGTTTAAATGTTAATAAATAAGGAATAAAATACATGTATCAAGGAAAATTATATAAAATTGAGGAACGCCTCGTGTTTTCTTAATGACAATTCCAGTGCTTTGAATTTTATGTTATCCTACTCAACTCATCGGGAAACTGATCATCGACGTCATATAACGTTTACTATTTAGTAAAGAATATGTTCTCTCAAGAACTACAATGCTACAACTTGTGATATCCTATAGTAAGATATCTAAATTGTTCAAACTGTGACCGCTAGACCAACATATATACTAGGGGCATATGAGGAGGGTCAAAATTAAACCAAGTAAAAATATAAGGAAAACTCTTTTCAAGAGCTACTATTTGTGATACAGTAAATATGTACATTTTGTATAATAGCACGGTTTCAAGCTGGGTTAATGTAGTAAAGCAGATTGATGACCAGCATGTAGCATCAGAATATCTACACTATATGTCCTATATTTTTGTTAATGATAATATAACAAATGAAAGAAAAATATGTGTGATGGTGATATACTGTGTTATTGTAAGAAAATATATTTGATGTAACCATCCATACAGATTTTGAGCGATATATGTTTGAATTAAGTCATAATTTCCTCATTACTTTTTCGAAATTTTACTCATTTAAATTTCATTTAACTTTAAACTGACTTATATGAACGCTTAACCAGTGATAGACTGATAGTCAAATTTTGGTTGACTATTAGAAATGCCTTTATTAAGAGGACATGTGGTGATAACGAACAGTAGTCCAAAATAAAAATACAAAATAGGTGCAGGGCCAACACAGACCTTTAAAAAAATTGGAGGTAGGATCAGGTGCCATGTCGGAATAAGCATTCTAATTTAAGCATACAATTAAAGCATTTTACATATCAAAAACGGAATAATAAATTTTGACCAAAATTGTGACCAGGCTTCTCAAAGTAGCTCCGTCTACTTTGCCACTATGGCTATGTAATGCATTTCATTAAATATTTCATTCTCCGGCGATGGATATCCCAGTAAAATTGATATTTATTCCTAAATGTTTTATAATAATGTAACACAATGAAAAAAGTTACTTTCTAAAGGTTACAAAACAAAGATGGTGACTTCCTAGGACTTTCCGACAAACGGAAATCAAACAATAAATGTGACAGGAGCTATCATTAAATTTTTTTTTATTAAATTTTAGAATAAGTGAAAAGTTTATAGGGGAAGCAAGAATTGAATTACTTCAGAAAAGTAAAAATGGCGAATTTGACATAGCCGAAAGTGACCTGACCGTGCTGAAATGCCTTCTTCAAGATAATCGATTAACCAATCAAACCATAACGGATGTAATGGCAGCGTTCCTGTTTGCAGGTGTAGAACAGGTAAAAACTCTCTCTCTCTCTCTCTCTCTCTCTCTCTCTCTCTCTCTCAAAATTCGCGCGCATATTCATGTTGGGATCTTAACATCATTCCAGTTTTGGGTGTAAGTTATTTTTCAGAAATACATGTATTGCAATGATTGTTGTTCATAAATATATACTAACTATCTGTGTGCGTTCTACTTCCGTCCGAATTCATGTCAATTTAATCAGAAATTTTAAGAAAAAGTGAAAGAGTTTTACTTTAAAATGTAAATTTTTTAGTACAAGGTGTATTTTCTTACATTAATGTAACAAACTGCAGTGATTATATTCCCCCCAAAGGTATCCCAGGCTTTGATATGGATGTTTTGGTTGATTGGAAAGTCTCCCGAGAAGCAAGCAAAGCTTTACGCAGAAATTTCTTCCAACATAGGCTCATCACCAGTCACTGCCGCAAACCTCGGATACTTACCTTATCTAAAGGCCTGCGTCAAGGAATCATTCAGGTTTAGAACTCTAACATTAATAGTCCATCTTATTTTTTTAAATGAAGTTGAATACGCATTGCAAATGAATGAAATAAAAATTTTTTTTCTCAAAGATGTGTTCCACCGGTGGCTTCCGGTACAGCAAGAGTTCTTCAACTTGATACTGAAATAGGAGGGTATTTGATTCCCAAAGGGGTGAGTAGCATTCAGTCGGTAAATTACTGTGGATTCACTCTCATTCGAGGGTGCTAATTTTCGTGGATTTTGGGGAATTTTGCTCATTCATGAAGATATTTTTCGTTGATGCGTCGGTTTTCAGTTTCAGTAAGAAAACTAACACTTTTCTGGTTTGTTTTCGTCGAGGATGTAATTTCGTGGAGCAGGGGTGGAGTGGGTACCCTCAAATACCACCGCAAATTCAAATGATTCCACAGTATTTAATTTTAGAAATAGTACAGACAATTATATCCTACACCAGGCTGATTTTTTACTCGTTGTGATTGTAACAATATTTTCTTTAAGGAGGCTAGATGGCCAAAAAATGACCCACCAGATCTGCCTTAAAATTAAACATAATATGCTAGTTTTGGTCATAAACGAAAAGAAATATTCCAAATATTTTGGATTTAAAAATTGAATTTGAGTATTTTATATATCTATATATATCTATAGTGTGTAGATCCTTGTCTAAAATTATGTAAACTAGTATATACGGTAAAAAAAAATATAAAAAGTACAAAATGATGAAGGTTTCTATATTATCCCTTCTAGCTAGGTTATTTTTACAATGTATGTAATTTTTGCCTTGATGCAATTTTGGCATTTTAATGAACATGTATTGCATAAAACATGTCTCAAACGTTTGCTTTAAGATCGGCCAAAATAGGCATTGAACAAAAATAAAAAAAATGTGTTGCAATAATTCTACAGTGATCATGTAGGATTTAGAAATGACTGTGTTACTAAGAAAAATTTGTGTAAAAATTTCCATTTTCCAATTAGCAATGGGTTACTCAGTCTATACGAAATGTGTCACCTCTCATTGCTACATGTAGAAACTACAACTTTAAAGAATTCAGACTATCGTAGACATTAGATTAAGGTCCTTATATACAGATATTATAGATTTTGCACGGCCTCATTTTAAAACTGTTACTGAAAATAATATTAACAATAGCTGGTTTGCTTTTATCTCCAGACAACTGTAATGTTTGGCAACAACACATTATCGATGTCAGAAGAACAATTTGCAAACCCTGAAGAGTTTCTTCCTGAGCGCTGGTTGGACTCAAACGACCCCCAGAAACAGAGACAAATGGGTATGTGTGTTTTGCCGTTCGGGATAGGAAAAAGAAACTGTATGGGGAGGCGATTTGCCGAACAGGAAATCCATTTGGCTACTATTAAGGTAATTAAATGTGATCTCTTATACATATATACTGTAAATTTTGAATATTATTTATATA
Source organism: Magallana angulata (assembly GCF_025612915.1). Lineage (NCBI taxonomy): Eukaryota > Metazoa > Mollusca > Bivalvia > Ostreida > Ostreidae > Magallana > Magallana angulata. The sequence goes on from NC_069115.1 coordinate 47,236,489, forward strand.
CAATGAACAATTTGTATTTATCTTTCTTCCGCTGTTTCGAATGATAAATATTTTCAGATTTTGCAAAATTTCCATGTTGAAGTGACAGGTGATTGCCGTGATGCTAAGCCTACATATACAACATTTGCTGAGCCAGACCGACCAATCAAATTCATTTTTGATAAAAGATGAAATCAAAGGAATTTTCATTTTTTTAATAATGAACTGTGCATAACTTTTTTTTTTTTTAAGAAAAATGATTTACAAATTGCTTTTGTTTATGCTGAACATTAAGGAAGCCATAAACATGAGATAGTAATTGGTGAAAAGATGGTTGTTAATGAACAAATTATAAAATCATAAACATTTGGTAACAATAATGGATGCAAACACACAACCGTTTTAACATAAACCATAAATGCCATATTATATATATATATATATATATATATATATATATATATATATATATATATATATATATATTGGCTATGTAAAGTAAAATAACTTCTACCGGAAATTTGAACTTTTATATGATTTGAACAAAATTCCTATTGGATTTCAAATTAAGGAATATGAAATGTCTGAAATACCTTAATCCCTTAAGAATCAAAATTTCTGTAGACTCTCTAGAAAATATGAGGATTTTCAATAGTTTATAAAGGAAAACAACTACCTTTCCCATTAATGAAGAGAGCCAACATGGTTAAATACTCTCTGGGCAATGGTGTACTATATGAAATAAATATTTCTTTTCTAGAAAGCATACATTAAAGGGATCTAGAGAGATCAATTTTATTTGTATTGTAGATATAATATGGTTAACTTGTGCATTCTGAATAATTTATCAAAAAATTTAATGTTAGAATTCAAGTTACAAGCGAGAACGGATGCCAGAATAAACTCCACTATGGCACTGACAAAACAATGTTCTAAAAATAAGATACAAAGAACTATATACGAGTTGAATTAGGCCCCTATAATCTAAAAATAAGATACAAAGAACTATATATGAGTTGAATTAGGCCCCCATAATCCGCCATTTTTAAAATGTTTCGGGAATATTAAAATGTTATGTTATTTTTTAGAGGAGTTGGTATAAAATATATTTTTCACCTATTTTTTGATTTATTTGCACTCACTTGCAGTATATGACGTCAGAAGTGACGCTATTTCTATAATTCAATCAAAATCAGTCAAAAATTGACATTTTTCTTACCTTTAAACGAATGGGAAATACAGAGCGCATGCTTGAACAAGGAACATTTTTTTGTCAGTTATTAGTCTTGGCTAGTTATATCTCTGATTAAAATATTTTGTTTGTTCAAGCATGCGCTCTATGTTTTCTGAAAGAAAAACTGCTTGAAAACAAGCTGTTTTATGTTAAAAATGCAAAAATGGCGGGAAAAGGCTGTCTTCATGATTCCATATTTCTAAATTGTGGGCACTTGAATCAAAATGAACATAATGTATAAACATCGCATATATATCTGTACAAATAAAACAAAGAATTACACTAAAATGATCTTCATTTTAGGGGGCCATTTTAGGCCCTTATCATATATCGTCCTTTGTGAAAACCATCAGGCTATTTGCCAAAAATATTAAGATCATCGATCTAAACACCCCATATGTAAATAATAGAATATAAGTTCATTTTTTTCTGATCCATAGTTTGCACCTACTTCTCAGTCGTAAGTCCATCAAATTTATTTTCAGCTGCATGGTTCAAGGAAAGTCTGTAAGATTACACTAAGCTGCATGTATATTCGCAATAATCAGTAAAAATGAAATAAGTATAAAAGATAACGAAAGAATGGATTCTGGAATATAAAGTGACATGGTCACGATTTTGGTCAAATTTCGCATTTTTGTTTTTATATATAGTGCTTTATTAAAGCATTTTTGATGATCGACCAAAAGCTGGGTATCAGTCGTAGTGTTATATATAAGCTCACAATTGTCTTCTAAATATTGTTCGAGTCATGTTTTTGTCTGCATTGGTTCAATACACCGGTAAAGGTTATTTATTAAGCTGATTTTTCTATTGCTAATTTGTATTTAACAATCATTTTAGGTATAAGCCCGGAATTCTACAAATGTCAACAACACATGACCCGAGCTTTGTTTACATAACAAATAAACGACTGACATTCAAATTTTGGTTGATTATTACAAATGCCTTACTGAAGCATTTTAAACATTAAATATGGAGAAAATAATTGACTAAAATCGTGACCATGCCGCTTTATGAGACTATGAGTTTAATACGGTGTTTACAGTATTTTTAAATCTCTATAGGGGCGAGTATGCAGCACCATTTCCTTTCTGTGTTACAGTAGGAGAAGGAGACCCAAAACTACCAAAAAAAAAACCCATATTCACTAGAGTATTAATCAATCATTTAATCAACCACTTAATATACTAGAAATCAATCAAGCAAAATTACAATTGAAAATGATTTAAATCCACTGCGCTAAATGGATAAACAGCATATACAAACTCACTCTAAATCCTCAGGTGATATGTACCCTCCATGTAGATCCACTTTCTCAGATGTAGCATCAGATGGAGGAGATCTGCAAACAAGATAAAATAAAATAGATTTTAACCGATCTTTTTTGTTTGGATGTAGAATGGAAGAGGGATTCTAAAGAAGTCCGAATTGTCTTGAATATGATTCATATGATGTTAATAGTTGTATAATAAACAAGAGGCCCATGGGCCACATCGCTCACCTGAGGAACAATAGGTTTGATAAAATCAGCTTAATGGAGTCATAATACAAACAATCTGGACAATGTACAATAATACATGTAGATCCTTTATAAATAAAATCCATTTTTCCCACTGGATATTCTTATGTTTATAATCATTAGTCCCTTTTCTAACACGATGATTTTATAGTCATATCACATGTTGAGTATTGCAGTTCTCAAAAAGATCCTTTACAATTGTTTATATATGGGATATTAAGCTACATCAAACTCTGAACCTTCTTGTGAGGCCGAAGAATTGTCCTGGAGCCAAAGTCTTAACAATTATAAAGAATCATCTGGCTGATTAGTTTCTGAGAAGAAGATTTTTAAAGATTTACTCTATATATTCCTTTGTAAAACTTTAACACCCCCCCCCCCCATGAGGCCTCACCCTACCCCCAGGGATCATGATTTTCACAACTTTGAATCTACACTACCTGAGGATGCTTCCACACAAGCTTCAGCTTTCCTGGCTGATTAGTTTCTGAGAAGAAGATTTTTAAAGATTAACTCTATATATTCCTATGTAAAACTTCGACCCCCCCCATTGTGGCCCCACCTTACCCCCAGGGATCATGATTTTCACAACTTTAAATCTACACTGCCTGAGGATGCTTCCACACAAGATTCAGCTTTCCTGGCTGATTAGTTTCTGAGAAGAAGATTTTTAAAGATTTACTCTATATATTCCTATGTAAAACTTCGACCCCCCCAATTGTGGCCCCACCCTACCCTCGGGGGTCATGATTTTCACAACTTTGAATCTACACTACCTGTGGATGCTTCCACACAAGTTTCAGCTTTCCTGGCTAATTAGTTTCTGAGAAGATTTTTAAAGATTTACTCTATATATTCCTTTGTAAAACTTTAACACCCCCCCCCCCAATGTGGCATCACCCTACCCCTAGGGATCATGATTTTCACAACTCTGAATCTACACTACCTGATGATACTTCCACACAAGCTTCAGCTTTCCTGGCTGATAAGTTTCTGAGGAGAAGATTTTTAAAGAATTACTCTATATATTCCTATGTAAAACTTCGACCCCCCATTGTGGCCCCACCCTACCCCCAGGGATCATGATTTTCACAACTTTGAATCTACACTACCTGAGGATGCTTCCACACAAGTTTCAGCTTTCCTGGCTGATTAGTTTCTGAGAAGAAGATTTTTAAAGATTTACTCCATATATTCCTATGTAAAACTTCGACCCTCCATTGTGGCCCCACCCTACCCCCGGGGGTCATGAATTTCACAACTTTGAATCTACACTACCCGAGGATGCTTCCACAGAAGTTTCAGCTTTTCTGGCTCTATGGTTCTTTAGAAGAATATTTTTGAAAATTTCTCGAAATTCTTCATTAATTTCTAATTATCTCCCCTTGAAAACGGGTGTGACCCTTAATTTTCACAACTTTGAATCCCCTTTGCCTAAGAATGATTTGTGCCAAGTTTGGTTGAAATTGGCCCAGTAGTTATTGAGAAGATGTTGAAAATGTGAAAAGTTTACGGACAGACGGACGACAGACAAAATGTGATCAGAATAGCTCACTTGAGCTTTCAGCTCAGGTGAGCTAAAAAGAGAGAAATAACGTACATGTATTTATCAAAAATTGTTTTAAAACCCCGTTCAAAATATCGAAGCAGCAACTGTTAGATAAATAAGATCCGTGAAGAGTATAATATTTACATGGTTATTTTGCTCTCTGACTAACGGTAACTTTGATATGGGAGCAGCCTTAATGTATTTTAAGGTAAAATTTTAAGATCTAATCAACGAATACTTACATTTATTGGATGTAAATGTAGTTTATCAAAATGATTATTATAATAGCTATTCAGCCTCTAAGCATAGATTGTAAAACAAATGAACAAATATAGGTAGACCCAAACCAAATTAGGCTTGCAATTTTACTACTTAAATGCTTAAAAAAATTCAAATTAGTTTAATATCTGGAAAGGAGAGAAAACTCAAACATCGTAAACAAAGGATAATCTCTCCGCCTGTCTCCAAACGAAACTGATTCTGATATGCGATCACTTTTCATTACACTATAATTGAATGATCTACAATAGAACACTTTATTTAATGCGGACCATTTATAATTAAATTTAGTAAAATTGCAAATATGTGAAAGAATGTTAAAAGGTTGAAACTTGAACCATAAGGTTACCAACCTGTTTTCAAATATTATATTGTTGGTTGCAGTGCTCTCTTGTGTTCTCTTTCTCTGCCTGATCATAACAATAGACGAGACAGCGAATGTTGCACTTAACAGTATACAGACCACTGCGATAGGCATCCAAATATTGACAATACAAACCGTTTTTTCATTACTCTGCTGACATGTTTCGATATATCCACATTGATCACAACCAGTGTATATTCTCTCATAATTTTTGACATGGACAAAAACAAAAGAGGTTAGATTATTTGTCGCGTTGTTAACGGTGCAGGTATAGGTTCCAGCATTCTCCGTTTTAAGGCTATGGAACACTAGCTTAGATTTGTATTGAAAATATTCGATCCTTGTGTCTCCATATTTGTTTTGTGGCTTAAAGCTCCAAGTAAAGACAGGCGGTGGATTACTGTCAGAACTACATTGAATTGTGAGAAACTCCCCAACAAAGTACGCTGGCTTGTTTGGTGACAAGACGACTGCAGGCGTGCCAGGTCCATCTGATTTATAAACAACATGCAAATAGTGCTACATGTACATATTTTGCATCTTGACCCGGGCGTTTATATAATGATAGAAAGAAAGATAATATTTAAAAACAGGCATGTAGAATATATTGCGCATTGCTTTATAATTGCTTCACATTAATACTGAATATGTATAGAATAGCGTCATACAACATCAATTTCGCTGATAATTTCCTCCCTTTCAATTTCATTCCACATGCTCCAAAAAGTGTGTATGGGGGTACAACCCCATGATTATTTACTTTTTAAATTAAAAAAATGTTTACTGCGATAAAAGAGGTGGGGGGGGGGGGGGGGGTTCAGCCCCCCCCCCACCCCGATGCTACGTGCCTGAGGACAAATACGATTTCATGAGTTGGAATTTGATATCATTTAAGTTTAATAAAAATAAAATATAGCATGCATAAAATGATTTTTTTTACATACAGATAACCGAAATTTTTGATGAATCGCTACTCGGTATTGACTCTTTGGTGAAATTGTTTTTTGAGGTACATCGAAAGAGAGCTCCATTGTCTTCTCTGGTCATAATGTAAGTGGTGGTAACATTGATTATTTCTGTACAGTTTTCTGTTTTGCCGTTTGTTGTGGATGATTTGTAAATCACCTCAGATGTATTAGATTTTTCAGTTTTTTTCCAAATTTGAATATATCCATGTGGACTTCCGACATCTGCAATACAATGTATAGTAATGGACTGGTTCTCGTGTACCTCATTTGGAAACACCAGAAACTGTTCAGGTTTTGTTGCTTTCGCTGTTAAAAATAAATAATGTTTATAGAATTGCTTTTTGAGGTCTGACTAAACGTATTCATAATCAGAATTTTTTTTTATTGTACTTCATATGCATAAGAACAAGTTAAAAAACAATTATAAAAGTTCTTTCAAAGTAATCCATTTTTGACGTTCACTTTTGACAAACTTTTGTTGAAAGAATTATCGAATGCGTTTAGTAACTCTTAAATATCCTATATTTAGTTGGAGGGATATACTTACAATTGAATACAACTACAGATGGGGTTGTGTTTGCTTTAAGTGAATTATCGTAAAAGTATCGTATCAAGCAGTTGTATGTTCCTTCATCAGTACAGACAGGGTCCTTTATTATCATCACAGCAGAGAGGGAGGTATTTGGGCCGATGAGCTCTGTTCTGTTTTCGTATAAAGTTTCCATTTCCTTTTCAAAAAATGGAGGTTTGCCACCAGCATGTGAAAAAAATGCTATATCTTTGAATGTACCATTTATCTGTTTTTGCCACATGATTCCTCCGTACGAAATTATTTCTGTACTTATTTTATATGTACAATTGAGTGTAAAACTGTTGTCCTCTTGCAAATTAATGACAACGTCTTCCGTTTCCATGGTTAAGGGATACACCCCTGATGAATATAATCATTTTTTAAGAAAAGTATTATAAGATTAGAGAACTTACTTTCAGTCAACAACAAGTCAAGCCACCTACGCGCAACATTATCTCTTTTGACCACACCAGGACAGACCTTTTCTAATGTTAGAAACATGTAAATAAAAATCACACATTCACCAAAAACTGTAATATTGTACAAAGAATAAATACATATACATATCCTCATACACATAAATAGATACCGCTAATAAAGACGTTTTTGCGGCAAACTTTTGAAGGAATTAGAAGTTTTAGCATCTGTTGTAGGGTATTACGGTGTTATATAGTGCCTTTTCCCCCTAGCCATCTTTCCCCCCGGAAAAATGGCTATGTAGCAGTTCTTCCCCCCGGAAAAATGGCTATATAGCAGTTTTTCTCCCACGGAAAGCTGACTATATAGTGGGCTTTCCCCCTTTTTATAGCCAGATTACCCCCACGGAAAACCTACTATATAGTGGATTTTCCCCCCATTTTTACTTTCCGGCCATCTTTATTGCGGACCATTCGTGACAATAATTTGCAATAACTGATATGATATTAATTTCTCACAAAAAAGGATAATCATGGCATTTATTTTTTTCAACCCAAAATATGAACTAAGGCATGCGCCTTCATAACATGCATATGTCATCATCGTTTATTTCACCTGTTCTCACCCCTTTTTGGAACACCTTTTACACGGATTTCGGAATACCTCGAATCTTTTTCATCTAATCGATGCTTATCTACAGTTTTGACTTCGACGTTATGAACTCGTGAGAACACATTTGAGTGAAAAAACGCCGGTTTGGAAATTTAATTTTCCAATGTATTACCATCAATGTATAAGCTTAAAAACAATTATAATATATTTCTTCTTCTAAATATCAAACGGGAGACAGGGTGCAATGATATAATGAGAAACTGAAATGTTTTAGTTTTACTTTGATTGATGGGGTTCGAAATCATGGGTGAGGGGTATTTTAATTATGTATTAAAAGCATGTGTAAAGTTAGTGTTTACAATTTCGTTTTAAAGTTACGCATATCCATATTTTTAAGCACATTTCTACGAAACGCGGGAAATTATGATGTAAACATTTTAAAAAACAATGAAATGTCTTCACAACCAGAACAATGTCGGTATCTTTGCTGGTTACTTTGGAAAATGTGAAATGGAGCCTGAACTAACTTTATGTTTATATTGTCACTCACCATTTGCTAATTATTCCACTTTTATGTTTGCAACTTGATTTATAAATATACAATTTTAAAATCGATGCCATATAAATCAAGATATACGATTCAATGACCTAAAAATTTATACTATAATAATTTGTTTCATATTTTTGCAATTAAAATTTACTTGTGTACCATATTATTTCTACGAACAATTAAACAAGGGTAATTAAAAAAACAAAAACAAAAAAAAAAAACCCCAAAACAACCAACACATATATTGTGATGAGCTGACTTTTTTTTTAAATATAAGCTTGTTCTTCTAATCAACTAACAAGTAAAAAAGTCGTATATGCGCTTAGGTTGGTTATTTATTTTTGATTTTCGGTTTCTCCTTTTCATTGATTTATTTATCTAATTATTTATTATATCATTAGTCATCTTATGAATTGATTAAATGTTTTGAAGAATAATGAATTTTTCCCGGGTACCTTTTTAAAAAATTTTGTTCGTAAATTTAAAAAAAAGCAGCAGAATTAAATGTAATTTTCAATCATTTTGATAAAGAAATATATGAGTGATTGTGTATTTTTAAATGATGTTTTTACTTTTAAATGACCGTAAAAATATGTGCATGTGGTTATCTAGAGTTTTTGAGATATGGGGCCCTAAAAATACATATTCTTTATAACTGGATTTCAAACATCGGGCTCGAAAACAACAAAGGCTCCTACCCTACATGGGGGCTTAAATTTTTGGTGACATCTACTAGTGGTATACCACTACCACTGTGAAAATATGGTTAATTGGTCATCTTTAGAATTTGAGATTCGGGTCCCCACTTATAGAACACTATTCAATCATTATAATGGGGTTTTAAACATAGGGCCCTGAAACATCAAGGGCCACTACCCTGAGGGCTGAAATTTTCAGAGTCATCTTCAAGTGGTAAACCACTGCCACTATAAAAATATGGTAATATGGTCATCTCTAGTTTATGAGACATTGGACCCTAAAGAATATGCACTATAATTATTATAAAAGGATTTTAAGAATCGGGCTCTGAAACATCGGAAACAATTTTCCTCTAAAACGGAGGTTTAGCCTGGATGAAATTCTCACAAACAGACAAACAGTCTGATAGATTTATCAAGAAATTCTTAAAACATTCTCTTTTAATACAATTTCAGAACTTGTAAAACTTTTTTTCAATAAATTACCTAAATTAAGTTCTATGTGTAATTCCATTACACACATGTTCAACTTTCAGCATTGTCTATAAAAATAATAAATCGGCAAAACGAAACTTAACCTGTACAGATGAATGCAGATATACATGTATGCAACTTGGGAGTGTAGAAACATTGATTTTAATCCTAACTGGATTTCCATAAATATTTTTTATAAAATCTGAACCAAAAACGTGAGGGAGAAACCCTACTATGGGGGAAAAGCTACTATATAGTAGCTTTTCCCCCGGGGGGAAAGGCTACTATATAGTAGGTTTTCCGGGGGGAAAGGCTACCATGGGGGAAAAACTGCTATACAACAACGGTATACATGTACATGCATGCATTTAAGACGGGGCAAATTGTAACGAGTGATCTCTCATTAAAGATGACTGTGTTACTCCTGCGAATGTGTTCAAAATGTTCTATATTGTTGCTAATTGTTCAGTTCCTGTGAAATTTTTTATGGAGAAACATTGGAAGTTCTTACTTAAGATGAAAATTGCTTTTGACCTAAGCACCCCTGCGAATGTGTTCGGAATGTTTTCGTTATCGTATATTTGATTGCTTGATAAAATCATAGCCATGTTTGATGCTTTTGATGTGCAATACCATGCTTTAAAAAAAAGATTGGGTGTCTGTTTTGTATAAAAACTGAATATATCGAACCATTTTCAAGGAACATTCTGCATTAAATAGTATTGTCTGTTTCACTATTAATGCTACTAGACTTTGACCCGTGCGAGCACGGGTTGATACTGCATATCGGACATTTACGAAATAGGTACATCGACACACCTTATAATTGACATTTACATAGCAAAGCTATAAGCCTACAATAATGCTATCAATTTCACTACACTTTCCTTAGTTTGAATAATCTAACTGTGTCTCGAGAAAGGCCCTCGTCACATTTAGAATGCCTCCCTTATACCCGTAATGTAGCAGAACATTGCAGAATCGCTCCGGAACGATTTTGGAGAAAGTTAATGAAGTTGCCTTGAAAATAACAGTCAAATTCATCACAACAAACCTTTTTGAGACTGCAAATACCTTTCAATTAAAAATCTCCTAACAAATATAATGTAACATTTTTGCATGTAATCAAATATTTTTTGTCATCACAAAGACAAAAGTAAGTACTTAGTTGAAATGTTTATTTGTTATTTTATACTTTCTCTTATAAGAAATGATTAATATATATGAACAGAATATATAGCAAATGTCCAATGAAAATTTACCCGTATTTGTATTATCATTTCCGAGTTTATTGATGCAGATGTGATATTGTGGAAACATAAACTAAAGATCCCGTTAGCGTGAATGTATTGCGCAAGCGCAAGATTGTAAAATCCAAAAAATCCAGGTGATTTCCGGAATTTTTTGAGGAATTTTCGTTGATTATTAATTAGCGAAGCTTAACCGAGAGAAAAATAAAAACGAATTGGTAATCTTCAAAGTGTTTAAAATATATAAAACAAAAGACAGTATTCTTCCGATTTCTCGGTATTAAAGACCAAAAATTCGAGTCTATTATTTTAATATAGTAGTATAGATTAGTAGGTCAGGCGCGGATCGAAAATCAATCCTTAGGGAAGATCGCTACTAAGCAAGTTATTTGTTGCAACAGCAGAAAAAACCCTTTATTTTTGCATTGTCACATTTACTTCCAGAACTCATTTTATCCACCAGTTAGTAAAAATTAAGTTTAAATTCAATAAACGTCTGGATTTTATATTTGACTACAATTACCTAGATTCTAGAAAATAGACTATAAACACGAGGCACGATTTTTTTTTACTGCGAAACTGAAAGGGTCAAATAAAACCGCGTGGTCTAAATTTAAATGACGATAACATTCGCAGGGGTGTGTGTCTGGGCGAATATAAGACGGGGCGAAACCGTTCACAAGCTTAAGTGCAGATGGGTGGAAATAACGTGGGGCGAAAAGAACCCTGCAAACAGTAATTGGTATTCAACAATAACTGCAATCACTATGGTACAAAAAAATAAATACATGAACATATTCTCATAAACATGTATAAAACTCGCTAATACAGACATTTTGGTAGCTAACTAATTCTGGACTAGGACGTTAATTCTTTAACACTTAATATTAATATTGAATATATTCTAAGACGTTTGGCAAGTAATATCATTTGTTTTACACAGATCACTGTCTTGAATCTGACTAGATCGACGGCAGGTTTTTGACGAGTTTTTTTGTTGGGAGTCTATCCATAGGTGATAAATTGTACTATTACCTATCAGTGGCGTAGCTAGACCAGAAACAAAGTGCATGCTTAAAATGGCAGGGGGTCTGGAGCTCATGGATTCTGACGATTTTAACACTAAAACTCATCGCAGAAATTGAAAGGAATGCTCACTATTTAAGCATATTGTTAGGCAGTTAAAATTTTTTTGGTTGTAGTTTAGGCATAAAATAAAATCACAAAACTTATTAAAAACTAAGAAAAAACTTTTGACGTTTGTTTTTGACACACTCAAAGCTTTTATTCTTAAGTTCGTTTTCACCTAGTTTATGGTAATGAATATCTCAATAAAGCTGTGGTATTCTATGGTGCATAAAACTAAGTTCAAATACAAAATAAACCTTTGCTTTATTAGGTACATGCACTGTGTACTGTTTCTTTAATATGGTACTGTGAGACCACATTTCGTGTCTGTATTTGGGATGTCGATACAAAGATTCCGGATAAAGTAGGACCGGGTGACGGAAACGGGTTGATGGAATAACTAAGTATGGACTTTAATACTTGAATTCTTTTTTAATTTTTTTTTCTTTATTTTTTTAACTGAGTTTCTTCCTTTTTTCCTCAAATGATGTGCATGCTCAGGCATATAAGCATACATGGTAGCTACGCCACTGTCTATTAAACATGTAATCCTGTTAAAAAAATTAACCTCATCCGGCATCCGAAACCTATGGCTTAGATTATGCATTCAAGCCTGTCAGGTGCATCAACATCATAAGACGCACCATCCATATAAGTTTGGCGAAGTTAGGCCCAGTAATAACTAAGATTTAATCATCAAAAGGCACATGCCTTAAAAATTTTAACCAGCTCTAAAATCCTTAACCTCATCTAGCATCCGAAAGCTATGTCTCAGATTCACCATTCAGGCCTGTCAGGTTCATCAGTGTCATAAGACGCACCATCTATGCAAGTTTGGTGAAGTAAGGACCAGTAATTACTAAGATATAATAACCAGAGGCCACCTGCTCCAAAACCTTAACCTCCTACAGCATATAACACCTATGGCTCAGATTCAGCATTAAAGTCTGTCTGGTGCATTGGAATCATAAGACGCACCATCCAAGCAAGTTTGGTGAAGTTAAAGCCAGTAGTAACTTAATAAGAAGGGCACCTGCATCAAAAATTTCAACCTGCTCCAAAAACCTTAACCTCTTTAAGCATCTAAAAAGCAGGGCCCAGATTCAGCATCCACATCTTTCAAGTCCGTAAGTAGGTCCAGATGTACCATCAATTTAAGTTTATTGAAGAAAGGACTAGTAATAACTTAGATATAGGACCTGCAACAAAAACTTTAACCAGGTCCGGACGCCGACGCCGACGCCGGGGGTATAGCATATATTTTAATTGCAGGGTTAATCAAACAGCTATTGACTGAAATTCGGGCAATACATGAATTGTTGGACCTGAATGTGAAAATGTTGCCTAGAGCTTTTACTTCTCAATAATTCGCAAATCCTTGTTTCTGTTATGATAGCAAACAGTCGCATTTCACAGCCGTTGTTTACTTGCCTTGAGTAATTGCCTATCATGACGTCACATTGTTTTGGAGTAGCGAAAATCTATTTATGCCTCTGTATGAATCAATTAATTTGAAACGATAAATTACAAAAGAGGGGATATTCTCAAGATATTATTGCTAGCAGGTCGATTTCAAAAAGATAAACTGTGGAATCATTTTAATTCAAAGACTAAAGATGACCGGTCAATATTTTTAGGAGGAGCTACTTGTATTGTCTCAATTATTGACTATTTGTTATATCTATACTTATAAAATAAGACATTTTGTCAATAAACTACGAAATGCCTGTACCAGAGTAACTGCTTACACCTTTGGTATTTCAACACATGTGAGCCGATGTCAGTAATCTAAAACTGAATTTTATATGATAAATAATTATTTTAACATTTTCGAAAAACCTTCCCGAAATAGCAAAAATGAGAGTAAGGTGGTGGACACGCTTTGGCGGATACAAGTCAGTGTGAGTTTGCATCAAAATAATACTTGCAATGAAATAATATTGAATGATTACGTAAAGAGTAAATATACAAGTATTTATTGGGAACTTATTAAGGGTATAAGTAGAAATAGAGATTTGACAAATGTTGACTAAATAAATGAGCCATTTGTTTCATGAATGCGCGATTTTAGTTTTGATGGTTAGAACGGTAACCAAGATCACGGGTTGGCTAATTAACATCATAGAGCGGAGAATGTAGGATGTGTTCATTATGCATCGCTGGCAAATAGCTTGGATCGGAGATCCTAGATTAATACCAAAAAAGTATACTTTTAAATGTGCCAGTTTAACGCGATTTTAGATACTGGAAAGAACTTTAGAAAAAAAGGGTGTGGAAAAAACGCGGGTTGACTAATAACATTCATGGCCGAAAGTGTAGGACGAGTTACACGTAATCATCGGGGAGATACTTTGGATTGCAACTTTAATTCAAGATATGCAAATAAATATGCCTACATGTTTAAAATTAACAAGTGATATTTGTAAAACACTTATACCCCCTCCTTTTGAAACATCTGTGAAGAAACTGAATGGAAATTGCAAATGATTGAAACATCTGCAAAGAAAATGAACAGAAACTGCAAAAAATTGGAGTTTTCTACGTCCAAGGGGAATAATTCTGTCGAAAATTGATCTACGGGAGTAGATTATCAATGATTTCACTTAACATGATGAATCTCATAATAGTAATTTACAATGTATTATCATTTTAGAGCGATAAATTTTTTAATAATTGAATTTATTCCCAAACAGAACACCGAAAATTTGTTATATTACATTTCAATATGCTTTTGTTTGTGAAAAAATTGATATGTTCTAATCTTCCGGGGTATTAGATTACTATAGGGGAAGTATAGATATTTGTAACATTAAGTGGTTTATTTATTGCAACGATATTGGCTTAATAAATGCTTAAACATTCTTTTATGCAATAATGAGCAAACAAGGAAATTATACCAAGCTAACCCTCTAGAGTTCGTATGAACGTATATGTATTTTCATAAGAAAAAACTCAAGGAAATTTATAGCATCAAAATGTATAAACGTCAAAAATGTAACAGCTTAACCATTATATTAACATAAAGTTAAATCAAAGGCGTATTTTTAAAATTTGAGAACAAAAAAACCCCCATGCAATTGCACTCATATACAAAAGCCTGAAATATATATATATATATATATATATATATATATATATATATATATATATATATATATATATATATATATATATATATATATCTCGTAGTATGTTTACGAGTGGCAATTTCCCAGAAATTGCAAAATTGATAATAGTTAGAGTGAAAGGGGAAAAAAAGTTAAATAATGAATATCAACTCTCTATATATATATCCTAGTATGTTTACGAGTGGCAATTTCCCAGAAATCGCAAAATTGATAATAGTTAGAGTGAAAGGGGGGGGGGGGTGTAAATAATGAATATCAACTCTAAATACTAATCGCATTTTTTTTGTCTAGTTCATGTAGGTTTGTCGGCATCAGACAATTTTAAGGTTTCTTGACACATCAACATGTTATTTGATGGAAGTATGAAGTGTCTTGATTGAAATATGATATCACAAAAATGAGATTGATATTGGTTCTTAATTTTTAGCCGGGCTCTGCTGAAAGCAGAGTCCTGGCTGTAGGCAGGCAAATCGCCAATGTTACTATAAATAGCACAACTTCAAAAGTAAACAAAAAAACCAAACAGCGTCAAAGTAAAAGCTTCCGCTACACCAAATATTTACACAAAGAGCCACGTTTTGCCAAAAGTGTTGGCATTTTTGTTTCTTTCTTTTAATTTTGAGAGAATTGTCTATCTTTTTTAGTTTTCATATTAATTACGTGTTTTAAAAACAAGACTATGCACAGGCATATTTTGTTGATATCCTTTTACAAAAGTTCGTCGCACTCTGATGTTTTGCCGACATTAAAAGAGAGAGAGAGAGAGAGAGAGAGAGAGAGAGAGAGAAAGAGAGAGAATTTTCAGTCTTTACTACACAATATGCATAAAGACACACCAAAAGAGCCCGGCTTTCAGTACTTCAGTTTTTTGATTGATATAAGGTTTATTTTTTTTTCAGAAATGTAGCAAACACTGATTGAAAAGCATATTTTGCTTTTTAAACATCCAAGTTTGTACGCTTGTAATTGATATAAAGCAGAGAAAACCACAATAACTTTAATTTTATGTCACAATGTCAAAAGCAGCAACAGCGGAAAAAAGGAAGCTTAGATTGTATAATTATATTTACAGTGTTTCACATCAAACAAGTGTTTTCAACTAAGGATCTGAAGGCATCGGTCTATATGTGATGGATAATGATAGGGACTTTGGTAACCCTGGTTGTGAATGACCAGTGTCTGCCACCATCATAACATACCGCCCCAAATTTAAATTTGTTTATGCCTCGAAACAAGCATGCAATAACACATATTCTTTGAGCATTTCATGTTACTATAGATTAAAGATATTTGTATGCACATTGATTTTATTTTCTATTTAATGCTAAAATGGTAAGAAGTTTAAACCTATGCTTGGAATTAAAAAAAAATCAGTTTGATTAGACAGGCAAGCATTTCGAAAAAATTACTAGCTGTATGTTTGTTTAAATTGAACACTTACTTTTTTCCAGAATCATAAAATGCAAGATAAATTGCATAACCGTAATCTTGTCCATGTTATTTAAGCTACAAAATGTAAACAAACCCGTTTTTTAATGAATAAATAAGGATATAAGATACGAACATTTTCAGACTTCAGTGTTTTACTAATATGTATAAACAAGTCGGATGGTTTGGTCTTGATATTGCTGAATCAGTGTAACTTGTAACAGGTTACTAAAGGGGGTGTCTCAGGGAATTGCTTGTAAGATGTTGACCGTTTTTTTAAGCTGTTAATCTTTAAGCAAATTGACAGTTAAAAGGAAATACTGAAGTAAAACCAAATTATTCTTTCCATATTTTATCATTGATTAAACCATAAATCGTTGTCACACACGCACAGAAATACTGGTCATACTTAGGTACATGTAACCTTCTCTCAAAATAAACTGTAAATTTTGACATTGGTTAAGGGAGTCTCTACCTGATGCATATTTAAGAAATGAACTCAATGTCTACCCAATACATACGAGTATAACCTGGATTGGAGCAATTTACGTTTTTTTAAACTGCTTTTAACTGCTTGTTAAAAGGAAATACTAAAGAAAAACTAAATTATTCTTTCCATATCCGCCTCGCGGATTATAAAGCGTAATCTGTCTCAACCCAGGTTATACTCTTATAACTTGGATAGACATATGAGTTCATTACTTATTATTTTATTTTCTGTAATTTACTGTACAAAATTCGTGCATTTTACTTTTAAAAATGATATTAATCTGTTCAAAATTCAAACGTAACGTCAAGCGGATTACTACGTTTTTGACGTTGGTGCATTGTGGGTTATACAAAATTTAACTAAATTTCTCTCTCCAATCGAATGCCGCGTTACAACCAGAATTAAATTATTCATTATTACTGTTGTGTCATATATTTACGAAGATTTAATTTGTTATAGAAATTTTCCGAGTGCCGATGCCTTAAATATTTCTTTCTTTTAAAATAGTTTTTGTTTGTTTTAACATTTATTTTAAACAAATGATATGTTTAAAAAATAAATTCGCCAAAATATTTTGTTTACTTTTAGTATTTATCGGAAAGATGATCCCCTTCTTCATCTAGATTCATTTTGCGTTTACTGCTTTACACAAGTATCAGAAGAACGGCAGTAAACAATTTGAATATTTTAAAAAATATGTCTACATTTCATGGTTTTGGACGTAAGAAGATTAAGAGACAATGGAACCTCTTCAACAACTTATGCTTTACTTGCTTATTTGCTTATTTTCTCACAAAGATAAAAACAACATAATCTTCCCTAAAATTTAGATACGTTCATGATTTTAAGTAATTTTGAAATATACAGGGAAGGATATTGTCAACAAAAAATGGTAGAAAAATCATTATCTTTTTTCTGAACGTAACGACAATAGAAGGTTTATTGTCCCCCGATATAACAACCATTCCTAAGTAGAAGCCAAAGGAAAGTATACTTATTTGCAATGGAGAAAATAATATTAATGATATTCATTTAATTGTCTGAATCTTAATTAAAACAAATATAATATAGATAAAAAGAGATAAAGGCAGTCAAGTCATTCCTTGTCAATTTTGTTACTGTGATATGTGAATGAATATTTCCTGTAGAGCCATTATAATTATATTCATAAAGTGTTGAAATAAAGAGGAACAAATAAACAAACAAGGCTGTACTCACCAAGTCTTCATTCTAAACTGAAATATGAAATGCAATAAGGACGCAGCTAACAGCTGTAAGGAAATTAGTTATTTTCCCCTTTATCTTTGTATGTAACTAAATAAATGCAAAACATGCTTTCATGCAGACAATGAGCAAACAAGGAACTATTATTCCAAGCAAACCCTATAGAGTTTGTTTGAAGGTACATGTACATGTATATATTTATTTGTATAACTCAAGGACATTTATTAAAATATAATTTTATATGAACGTTAAAAGGAAACACAAATTACACCCTATACAGATGTATAACATACTGTTAAACTTGTAACGAAAGAGTGTCTTGAATATTTAGGGAAAAAACAACACATAGGCGTTTTCATTCTATATTCAAAAGTTTAAAATAAATAAAAGTATTTATACTAAGATATTTACGAGTATCTGTTTTCCAGAAATATGTACAATTGTACAATGTACAAGGTTCTTCGACACACCAACGGAACAATGAAGGGTATTTTAAAAAAAAATATATGATATCTCAAATACTGTGACCGATTTTAGTTCTCATTTTTTTTCCAAAAACTGTTGCATACACTGATTGAAGTGCATGTTTGTTTTACCAAACCCCAACATTAGTACGCTTGTAATTGCCACAAAGCTTAACCGTTCCAAGTTTAGATTTGTTTCTGTACAAAAAGAATCATATAATAACAGATATTTACAGAGCAGTTCATGTTACTATAGATTCAATTATTTTTTCGAATTTAAGTTTATGCTAGAATGCTTAGTCATTTTAAACCAATATTAGGATTAGATAGTCTGACCATAACTGAGGTATATTACTAGTAAACAATCATATTGTTTAACAAAACAACGTTGAATAGGTATTTCAAACTTTAACAAACTATTAGATATGAGACATAATAGTTATGGAAGGAATAACATAAAAACGTTTGATCAGTCAAGCAAACATTTTGGAAGGAATTCCAATTTGTATGTTCTTTTAAAATGAAAACTTACTTTTATCAAATATCAAAAAATGCAAAAAATTGCATAACCTTAATCTTGTCCATGTTAAAAATAAATATAGTCTTTTAACTGTATATGTATATATATACATATATATATATATATATATATATATATATATATATATATATATATATATATATATATATATATATATCGGGTTTACTAGAGTGGACCCAGAGTAAACCCAAAGTAAACCCAGAGTGGACACAGAGAGTAAACCCAGTCAGAAGTATACCCCTGAAAGCAGACGCTAAGTATATATATATATATATATATATATATATATATATATATATATATATATATATATATATATATATATATATATATATATATATATATATAGTCTTTTAACTGTATTCCACCTGTATCTCAAACGACTGTGTTATTTTGATTTTCAATTGCCGCTGCCTGCATAAAATGAATTTGTCAAGTTAAGATAAAATCTTTTTCATTATGCAATCTTTAAATGATAATGAACTGATTTTGATCATGACAATTTCCATCACTTCAGTGGATTTGCCTTAAGTGTTGCACTCACAAATAAAAACAGACATCGAACTATTAAATAACTACAGTACCGATCAGACCCAACCTAACAGAAAGTAAACCCCAACTAAACCCTAAGTTTACTTTCTGGGTTTACTTCGGGTTTACTAGAGTGGACCCAGAGTAAACCCAAAGTAAACCCAGAGTGGACACAGAGAGTAAACCCAGTCAGAAGTATACCCCTGAAAGCAGACGCTAACTGTGTATTCGGAATATACAAAGGGCAGGAATAACAGGCAGTAGGATGGTAAGATAAAACACTAGTCTGCTTCGCACTCCAGTGCATACAGTCTACTTCAAAAGCAATTTCAAAGTAAACCCAATTTAAACCCCGAGTAAACCCAAAGTAAACCCCGAGTGGACCAAAATTTTCAAAAAGTAAACCCAGAGTAAACCCCAATTAAACCCGGGGTTTAGTTGGGGTTTACTCTGGTGTTCGGTTGGATCTGATCGGTACTGTAAATTACAATTATATCTTAAAATACGTCTCGGCTTACATCGGAATGTTCATTGACTGGAAAAAAAAGATTAAAAGTTTGCTTCATGGCGGTTAAATAGAGCGCGAAGATAAAAAAAAAACTCACCTGATTGACTTTTGATTCACATGTCATTCATTGCACATTATGTCCCGGATAATATAAACTTATTGGTCACAATATTACGCGGAATCGCACACTAAGTGATGTCTGGTTTAACCAAGTGAGATTATTGACATTTGATTTGAGGAATTACCCGAATTGTATGTACCAATCTTCTTCAAGTATGTTAGATTTTTTTCTAAAGTTTACTTTGATCACATTTGCTTTGTAATAAGATGAATGTAAAAGAAAAAAAAGTAATCCGAGTTTTGATTAACATTTATTTTCTCAAGATGTTGTGCAATTTCAGATTTGTAGAACTAAACTATGCCATTGAGTACATGTATATATAACTGTACTAAAGTATTATACTAAGTACTTTCCTTTCAAGGGAAGACATATTGTTTTTGTAGATTTTTCCCCTCTTCATAATTTTTTGTCTGGGTCGTGATTTAATACACGTCGACATTAAAACTTCAAACTTAGAACATAGATAAAAGATGTTTAGAAGAAGTGTATACCACCCAAAATTTTAACCTTGACCCATCTTGTATCTCAAAGCCAATCATTTTCTTGTAAATATGATTGCACCTCAACAAGAGATTCCTTAAGGAAATAGATTTTAAACTTGTATCAAATATAGATGGTACCTAATCTAGCTGAACTCAACCAAAATAAATATTTTTATTCAAAAGTCAAATTATAGATAGAAATAGATGATCTATAAAAGAAGCGACTCATATCCAACTTTTGGCCTAGACCTATTTTGTATCTATTTTGTATCGCAAGGTCAATCTTATTATGAAAAAATACATCGATAATGACATTAGATACCTTTATCAAACTTTAAAATTATACTGTAGGTAAATGATATAAAACGTAACTAGATTATATCAACATTTATTATAAAGCATTTTTTGAAAAATATTGTCCGGGCCATAACATAAGAGTCCCTTTCCCTACAGACTTTAAACTTGTACCATAGATAGATGGCACAAAACCTAGCTGAACCAAACCGACTTTTTACCTTGACCTATAACTTAATTTGAAGGTCAAATAAGGAAAAATTTACTCTCAGTCATTTCCTGAAAATAGTTTGACAGAAGGACTTCGAACTTGAAACAAAGAACAAAAACATTACACTTAACGTTTGATGTTTTGTTGTTTAATTTTTACTATTGGCCCTATCTCAGGGTCAAGAAAAGAAAAAAATCCAAAATTTTGTCTAGATAACTTAAAAACCCTTTGACTGAAAATTTTTAAAAATTGATAGATCATATTAAACAGAGTGAAATCTATCAATTTTTTTTTACCTTTATATATTTGAATCTAATTTAAAGATTGTTTACCTGCATAAATACACTGTGGATGTGGATATCATTTCCTATAACGATAATAGCTGGTCCACAAATGTTGCATATAGTTTTAATCTGCCATGCACGTTTGTCATTTTCGCTTATAAATTTTGCTCAATCGTGATTATCTCTGCGTGTGTATGATTGGTTCATGCATGTGATGTAACAAGACAACCGAAACACTTCTTCCCCCTTCCTGTCAAAAAAAGGAAATATCAATTTAAAAAAAAAATATGGAAACAAAATTATGTGATAAAAATTAAAAATATACAATAATTATGTAACATTTCACAAGAAAATGAAAGATATGTAAAAATAAATGATTGAATTTTCTTTCAAGTTAAAAATCATATTAAAAAAAATGAAAATTAGACATCATTGAGACAGTTTAACAATTTCAAAGTCCAAGCGTTTTCTGATAAGTAGTACCAGGGCCATTACAAGAGATTCCTTAATTATTCAGACTTAAAACTTGAACCATAGATAGAAGGTACAAAACAGGCCAAAAAATTAATGTTTTCAAATTTCAAATGAAAAAAAATTAATTTAAGTTTTACTGTGCAATACTTTGCAATAAAATTAAGAAAACAAGACTGGAAACTAAACATCAATGACGCAGTTTTACAATTTCAGAGGTCCACTTTAATAAAGGTCGATAGTATATATAAAAACCAATTCAGAAAACTTCTTTTAGCAAAGGGAGAAATATTGCGATTTTTTCCACAAACGTCGTGTATGACCTTGACCATTGTTCAATTTTGTTCAAGATCACTGCACATTATTTACATGTACCTTAAACCCACTCTGTGGGTAAAAGGTCCAGAAGAAGGAACATATGGTCTGAACATGTATTTTACACATCGTTCTTATATGAACTACCATTGTTTTTCATTCTAAATTAACAATTTTACTGAGATTTTGCAGTATGTGAATATTTAATGCTCTCTCTCTTATAACAGATCTCAAAGTGTGACTTCTGCATTTTTTCTCCTACGTATTTCCTTTTTTCACTCACTTTGTGCATTGGTAGCAATAATTTTACTGACTTTGGCACAATTACCATCGTCTGCTAAGTTATTTTTCAAACCATGTTGGCAAAGAATATGACGTTATTTAACATTTAGTGGTTTTTTATACCCCAGACAAACCAATCGCTCATTAACAATCAAAGATTTGTAATAAAATTTTAAACAAACAATATGGACATATGTATACAGAGTACTTATTCCAGATTATTATTGTGTAGGATGAACTCTGATATAGAATATAGGAACATATTTCATCAGTCCAAATAGGATAACATTACGTTGTGTACTGGGTAACATGGGTAAACGTATTACGTGTAACCAGATACTAGTATATTGCTGTATAATATAAGAGAACTCGTGCATGCTTTAATAAGAAATTCTATACAGTGACAGTTTTAGGGGGCTATATTAGGACCCAAAGTTATTCTTCCTAAAGGAACATTCTATCGACATTTCCATGTTAACACACGTTCTAAAATATTTCATGGGTCCTTTTTCCAAGGTAAGGGGACTTAGGTTGTTCAGTTGGTAAAAAGAAGGGCAAAGTATTTTTTAAAACAATAGTATGCGTAAAAAATAGGTACATTGCACTCAAATGCAGTAAAAAGCGAGCATGTTTTCTTGATTGTTCTATTTTGTACTAGTCGTATATCGATATAAATAAAAATTCAGCGATATTTTAAACGAAATTTTAGATAATCATTTTATGCAGGTAATTGACAATGAAAAAATTCTTCCGATGCAAACAAAGCAGTGCGTTGTATATATAGCACTTGTACTAGAATTAACATATCGTACGCCATGTACTGTGTTGATGGCTCAGGCTTATGCACATGTATGTAAGCTGGGGCATACCAGTTTCATTCATACAGGGAACCCCAAGTGGGTTAACATCACCGTATAGGTCAGATCAAAATCAGGATAATATTCAACCTTGGTTCTCAGGTAAGTCGACAGATTTTTTATAACTTCATCCTTTTTCGTATTTCTTTGTCCAAAATTAAGAATTAGCTGAGCGATTTAATCGGTTGTGGTACGTTTGACTAAAGAAGAGGAAATATATATGCGAAAATATGCCGGTATTTGTCAACATATATGATAACTCTTTTAAAAGTTCATTGGACATACGCAGGTTTTTACACAACAAGTATTACAAGCAGAGAATGCACAACTATCAACCAAGAATTATAATAGATGTATTATGTTTCCTGCGATGACAAGATATGCTATACTTGACTCCAATTTGATCACAGTCAAATCAAACGAATTTATTGTTTCGTACCTTATAAGATGAATATTTTATTAAATAATGCCAATATGAATATTTTTTTTATTTCTTAGTTTTTTTGTTCCCTGTTTTTAATATGAAGGTCTCAAAAGCAGAAAAATAAAATATAGTTTTTTTTTGTGTTTTTTTTTTTTACAAATAAATATGTTTCAAATAAGCATATTAAACATGTTAAAATGGTATCTGGAGTATGGAGTATCCAGTGCATATGAACTAAATGGATAGTTTTCTTTGAACGAGGATTCTTTATGATTTATCTAACACGAATACTCATCTTATTTTCAAAGGGCTGGAACAAGGTATTTAATTTTACTGCATTGATGAAATATTATGCATCACTACTTTATTGCCCCTTTTTAACAGTACGCTTTTTTAATTTTGTAAATTTTATGTGTGATCAATCATTCTGTACGGTTTAACCTATTTATAAATAACTTTAATTTGTCCATAAACTTAAAGATGAATTATGTAATAGATTCATCGCTGGATTACTTTTTGTTTGTGACGCAAGCGTTCTAGGAAATTCCATAATAATTTGTTTTTCAAATTATTTTCATAATATTTAACAGAATGAAGTAGTTCAAGTGAAACTTCTTAACATGAATGTATTGTAATGAACAAATGGAGTCTTTTGTCAGATGTCAATCTACTTTGACACATGAGTTCTAGGAAATTCCAAATTAGTTCATTTTTCAATTTTCATGGAATTCAACATAATGAAGTAATTTCAATGTTTGTATTGTAAGAAAAAAACTTTGGGCGTCTTCTGTCGCTTTTTTTTTTATATTTATGATTGTTCACATTTATTGTATTAATTTTATTTGCACTTTTCCAATTATCTGGAATTTCTTCTTACAATACTACACTTCTGTAAATTAAAACCAAGCTGGCGAAATCCTGTATAACGGAATATAACTGTTATCAATTCTTAATCTTTATTGACAAAACTCTGAAATTCTTTCTACATAAATTGACCAATTTTATTTTCTTCCTTATCAATTCTGTGTCATATATAGTCTGATGAAACTATCCAGAAGTTAAACTGTACAGTATTAATTTAATTTAATATCTCTTACTTGTTATTGTTTTACAAGAAATTGGTCAAACATGGTGTTGAAGATGGTTCAACTAATACATGAATAACTGTTAAAGCACCCCGTATATGCATGTCAAAATTAAAATCCGCTTGGTTCTCACTCACTACAAAAAGCAATATCATATTTTGAAATCTTCAATATGCTTTTATGGGTAAAAAATAATTTGGTCAGGAACAAAAAGTACCTAGAATTGAATACATGTACCGGTACATACGATATATCGTGAGTAAAATTACCGGGTATATGTGTATGTAACATGCTTGTACAGGTTAGTCTGTGCTGTGAATTTTGTGTTAATAGTTAAAGCGTAATTGTAAGTCTTTAAGGGGACTGAATGGTCAACAGATTAACCATCAGATCTACTTAAAATTTAAAAATATGATTTGTTTTGCCATTAATTATCGATATTATTTCGTAAGGAAACAAACCCATATATTTTTATCTTCTTTGTATTTTGGTATTTTCCTATACTTTTATAAAGAGCTCTTTTTAAAAAAGAGACCAAAACAGTCTAAAAATGGCTGTCACCATCAAACCTTCTTAAATATAAATCTTTAAAACTGCCACTATAAAAAAGTTTCTCTTTCTTTAGAAAAAAAACAAACACACCTACGTGAAATAAATTGTTGAACTAGAGAATCCCCACTTTGAGAAATATCTGTGTCAAATACATGTATGATTTAAACAAAAATAAAACTGAACTTAGCATATGGCATTAAATTTTATTTTAAAAAAAAATCATGTTTCCATATAATCTGTCACTTGTTTTTTTTCTAACTTTACCCCCCCCCCCAAAAAAAAAAGAAAAAGAAAAGAAAACGATCCTCCCCAAAAAGAAAAGAAACCTAAACAACAACTAATGTTTGTATATTGTTTTTGATACACGTACGATATAATCTGATTATTAGCTAGAGAACATGGACACCCATTTCTTAAAAATACCATCATTGTACTATATGTCCTTGTATTTGTTATTCAACAATTAGTATTTCTGCATTCATGTGCGGACAGTATAAAATTAGAAACTGGCATGTTTCATAGACGTATGTATAATGCATGCAATTATCATAACATACCATAAATCTACTTTGGATGCAAATCATTGCAATTTACATTTCGATAATTCCGTCAGCATTTAAAAGAAAGTACACTTTCATTGATGATCAAATGGAAAATTCTCTACATAATTTGATTCCAAATTCTTGTCATTCTTCTCAAGAAATTCTCCGACCTTGTTGATGAAAGAGCTCTCCTAACTTAAGGGTTTTTGCCAACGAAATTGGAAATGAATGAAATCTCGCGAGACCTAGTGATCTTTGGGTAATTTCTGAGTACAATTTCGGTTCATTCAGTCTTTTTTGTCTGATCTCCACGGTATCGGTACAGCATCATCAGTGTGACCCTATTACACTCGTCAAGGCCATATCTTGAATTCATTATTCAATAACTTGTAAAAATGTGTACGCAGTTATCCCGTCTGAATATGTCGGCAATTCGCTATCATGATTTGGTGAGATCTATGGGTTGTACTTATTCAACAAGAGTTCATTTATTCGGCTATGTTAATGATTTGTTTTATCAATTTGCAAGAAAACAACTTTTTATAGCTCATATGAAAATTACTTACAAACCCAAATTCTTTGATATTATTTTTTTATTCTGTCGTTAATAACGCATTCATCACTTTAATGGAGTTTTGTGACGTGATACCTCATCACGTGGCTATTTAGGGAAGATCTAAATGTTCTTGTAACAATTACCTTTGGTACGACGAATTTTTGGAACGCGATTTATTTATCTTTCACAATACACGCATGGAAAGGTCTCGTTTACTTTTTGAATTAATACATTCAAATCGATTTTACCATGAACCAAAAGAAAAATAATAATTTGAGAGGTGAGAAAATTAACAATTATAGTGTTTTACTTTACCAGTGAGTTCAACGTGTACAAGTTGTTTTGTCCATATGATTATACTATATACATTTGTATATTGCTATCACTAGGGCCAGGAAAAAAATGTATATGCTAATTGGGACATTTTCATATATGCTAGAATTTAATTTATGGGAAAAAAAACCTCTGCCTTGGTTCTCCTTCATGCAAGGATCTATATTTTTTTCCCAGTTGGGGGGGGGGGGGGGGGGGGGTCCGTGTGTTTCTTTGCAGTTTGCAGTAAGGGTGGATGTTAGGCTGTTATTCGTAATTTTACTATGTGAAGCTGAATCGGAGATAAAAAGGCAGAAGGAGGGGTCAAACTCCCTTTCAGATTCGTACAAGCTTTTAAATCATTTAGAAAAGAAGGGGGTGGTTCCGGATCCCCCCCCCCCTTAAAAAAGAGACTCAAAATGGTCACTCTGATGAACTGCAACTTGGGTCCGCCGCCATGAAACTTTAAGAATTCTCAAAATATATATATATATATATATATATATATATATATATATATATATATATATATATATATATATATATATATATATATATATATATAATTTTCAACTCTTGAGAAATATGAAATATTTCAAGAAAAAAACATATTTGGAACTTTTTATTTCGCTCATCTTTTTTGTGGAGGCACCGAGTGTCATTTGTACTCAAGAAATAAATATGAATAGGAGAAGTGTGATACTAGACAGAGAGAGCTTTTTTTTAACAATCAACATGGTACATTTATATGGTTAACGTTACACACTACCACAAACACATTTCATTTCCACTCATGCTGTATTTAATCGCTTGTAATGATTTCCCCTATTCATTGTCATTTTGTCTGTATGCGACTGATAAAAAAAAAAAGATATATTATTTTACATACACAAATTCAAGTTCATTTATTCAATTAACAACACCAGATGTTACAAACGAACAATAGAACAATTTACATATATATTTTAAAAGGCAGATATACAGAAAACATAATGCAATTATATTAATAATCAGAGAATAAAAACAGTTTATTTGTAATTAAACACGTGTAAATTAAATATAGACATTTATAAGATAATCCAATTACGTGATTCACCAATCGTGGGTGAACTCGTAGACAAATATGTACAAAATGATGAAATGTTTAGTATTTAATTGAGCGGTATATTAATGTAGATATAGAGATACACGAAGAGACAATAAAGGCGGCATATCTTTTTATGTTTCAGCAGGCATGACTCGGCTGATTTGTAAAACCCACTACAACAGTTTCCAAAGAGCTCTCGCTTGCCAGTATGTCACATCCGCCGTATCCCGAGCATTCAAAGGCAGCGAGAAATGCCCCGGGGCTGCCCGAACTCTCTCAGATGTCCCGGGACCCGAGGGGATTTACAACGTCCCCTTCATAGGAAATGCATTGCAGTTCCGTTCTTACAGTGAGTACTGAACAGTGTTTTTATTTGAAAGTCTAAAATTATTAGGACATCGCTCTACTGCTGTTTTACTAGTGTGCTCGATTCTTTTTATGAAGAGTATCAGTAATTTTTGCGTGTGCTTTTTTTAATCGTAATATTCTTAATAGCAAACTGAACAATACCGATAATTTTCCATTTGATCATCCAATCCTTTTGTGTAATTTACACAATTAATATGTTTGCATAAACAATACCGGTAAATAATAATGCAGTCAATATCATAGCTATAACAAGCAATCTTATTTACAAATGTACTGCAAATGCAAGGTTGAGAGATGCCTGAGTTTACGCCAATTACGTTTCAGGGAAAAATAAAGACACACATTTGTTTTTTCGTGAACTACACAAACAATATGGTAAAATGTCGCGGATTCGCCTTGGGTCTAAGAACTGTCTCATTTTGTTTGACCCGGAACTTATCAGCAAGGTGATGGCGCATGAAGGACCTTACCCAGAACGTTATCCGGTTCCATTGATGGAAACTTATGCAAAACGCACGAAGAGAGCCATGTTTAATATCCAGTAAACATAGTGTTATAATTTGTGACATTAGGAGATTCCTAATTGATTTAAAATATTTAATTAACTAATGTCGGCCTATGATTCAAGTTTAATAATAAATTTGTGCATGTGCACTACAATGCAGTTTTTTGTCATGTCTATTTATAAAGGAAAGGTCCAGATTGGCAAAGCATACGAAGCCCAGCACAGCAGAGCATTAAACCAAGCGTAATCAAGCTGTATATACCCGTGCAGAATCAGTGCGCCGAAGAATTGGTCACGTGGCTTTCAAACTATGGCAACAATAATCCTGACGTTAAGGAAGCTTTCATGAGGTATTCGGCTGATGGTAAGTATTATCACATTAACAACTTGTTAATTAAAGAAAAAATATCCAAAAATTAAAATGCATGGTTCTAATATTGACAGATTATGAAGACATAGCAATGACATGCATTATTAAACATGTACACATTGTACACCTTTCTTTGATTTTGCAGCCAACTCCGTAGTGGCTTTCGACAAGAAGATTGGATTTCTACAGAGCATGGGGAAACCAGATCCAGATCCGGAACTTCAACTTTTTCTCCGCAGCATAAGTCGGTTCATGGAATTAGTCGGACAAAGTATTTACACAGTTCCGACCTATAAGCTATGGCGAACCAAGTTGTACACGGAGTTTGAGACCGCTGCCGATAACGTTTACA
Source organism: Magallana angulata (assembly GCF_025612915.1). Lineage (NCBI taxonomy): Eukaryota > Metazoa > Mollusca > Bivalvia > Ostreida > Ostreidae > Magallana > Magallana angulata. Next base: position 47,265,869 of record NC_069115.1, read on the forward strand.
GGTATAATGTGAACCACCATCTCCATGTTCTACAAAAAGGTTTAAAATGAACGTTAACAATAATTTTTTTAAATAAATCGAAATCTCGCTTAAATTGTTGAAATTAAGTAGTGTCCTTCACAAAAATTTTGATTATTGAGAATCAAAATTTGTACATGACAACTAGTTGTCATACAGAAATTTTGATTCTCAATAATTTAAATTTTTGTTAAGGACAGTAGCATAAAAATAAGTGAACTTGTTCATTTATCGTTTTAACTAAAATATTGAAAGAGAATTTGTTAAAATCTGAAAATACCCGCATAAAGGTATGTGTAGTTGAATGTTAAACGATAATTGATAACTTAGAAAATTGAAAAACCATAAAATACACGTACAGCTCGTTTAATGAAGGATTCCTGGAGGCGCATCTGTTATACTAGTATGTTTTTTTACATGCATGAGAAAATCGAGAAAGCGACATAAAGTAACTTGCTCATCTTAAAATTACTAACTTTTGTAGAATAAGTGAAAAATACGTCGATGAAGCACGAACAGAATTAGAAAACCAGAGGAACTTGACCGAGGGATCTCAGTCCGGCAAATTCGGAGAGGAGCAAACGATCCTTAGATTTCTAATTCAAAATGGACGGATGCCAAATGAATTTATTGTCAACTTCATGACCGCCCTGTTATTTGGTGGAGTAGAGCAGGTTAGTTACATGTTGTTTTTTTTTTTTTAGAAACGATGTTGATTTCTTTTATTCAGTATAAAACATTGATAAATAAAAAAAATTAAAACTTTATACACACTGGTACGATACTGAGAAAACACTGAAGTTATTGTAGTTCAAATTAAGGTAAAACAAAAATTGCAAAATCAGAAAAATACTACCAAAAATTTAAACTTGAACGTATGAAATTAAACAGGACCAAATACCAATTTAAGAAGCAACGAATTTACAAAATATGCTCATCACTTTGCAATCCGGAACCTCTAGATCTTATCGAAACATTTTGCATGGTGGTATAGTTTATCACAAAATCGTTCCTCATGCTTTTTCCAACACGGCAAATTCAACTTTGAGAAAGATTACACGTTCTGTGATTTCACTTCAAATATTCGTTAAATACCTATTTTGGTGGATTTTTTGTTTACATGAATGTTTATTAAAATGCAATATCTTAAAACATTTTACTGTAGGATCAATTGCCACGAATTTATATTTACTTGAAACTGCGATTTATCACTAAATCCTCGAAAATCGATGCCCATGAATTCTAATGAAACCTCAGTATTTATGGTCAGAATATTGAATATAATCATTAAGAATTGATTATTATGATTAAAATAATACTTTGCAGGTTTCACAGTTCTTAATGTGGATGTTTTGGTTGCTTGGGAAATCGCCAGACAAGCAAGAAAAACTTCATAATGAGATAAAGACCAATATAGGGGATTCCCCGGTGACTGTGGATACCCTCGGACATTTGCCTTATTTGAAAGCGTGTGTCAAAGAAACATTCAGGTTTTCTATCTCTTTCATGGTTTCTGACAATACAATTGTGATCATACATGTATTTGATTAAGTATTTCATTTTATATTTACCCCGTATTGTCTAGACGAATCCCACCAATCGCAACAGGGATAGCTAGAAAAATTCTTGAGGATACAGAAATAGAGGGCTACCAAATACCCAAAGGGGTGAGATTCTGCATGCATCTTTTAAAGACATCAGCCGATTACATTTAGCCAATCGCAAGTGCTAATTTATCCTATATTATATTTTCTAAAATCATATCAAGAATATTTCACCAAAGGTGTGACGTCAAATTTTTTCTTAACCTCTGCACCGACCTTAAACACCGTTTTACCAGCACATCAAGTAATGATTGAGCTAGAATCTTAAGATATGAATGACAGAATGTTTAATGTAATGTTTTCTTCCTATAACAATTGGAATTCCAACAAAAATGAAATGCAACATGCAATCCGTCCCAATATTTCTCCGAGCAAGGATTTATTTCCTCATTAATTATAAAAAAAAAATCCATTGCACAAAAATTCTTCCCCTTAAATTGACTCATTCATATAATAATTTTATTGTCCGAACTCTGGCATTTTGCAATTTTCAAATACGGCAAATGCCTCTCAATACCTTCATCATCATTGTACATGTACATGATGTTGGTATGCTGTAAGTTACACAAACCAGTAAACCATCAGTTGAAACATTTACTGGCTATCCTTTTTTAGACGTTTGTCTTTTTTGGCAATAACACCCTGTCCATGTCGGAGGAATATTTCGAGAACCCCGAGGACTTCCTCCCCGAGCGCTGGCTGCAGGGTGCCCATGACCCCCCAACACAGCGTCTGATGGGTCTGTGTGTGCTCCCATTCGGGTTGGGCAAAAGAAACTGTCTGGGGAGACGATTCGCTGAACAAGAAATCCATCTGGCGGCAATAAAGGTACGTGCTTACTTGCATGTTATACCAGTTTACATGTACATGTGCATGTATATTAAAAGCCCATCTGTATAAAATATATAATAAAACCTCGGCAACCGCGATTCATTCAAACTTGGATTTATCTTTAAATTAATAAATGGTGTTTATTAGCGAAACATGAAGACGCACTTTGCATTAATTTGCTGGTTTTAAGCCCTCTCTCTCTCTCCACATCTTGGAACAGGAATGTAAGGGGTGTAGTGTATTGCATCTGAGGGTGATCAACAAAGCATTTTCGATCCACAACTTAAAAACGCTTTGTTGGACAGACATAAAGACACACGTACATACATGACTCCAATTTCCCGGATGAGAAGATAAAACATCAAGGGTCAAAGTACTGTAGACTATGCATTGACATTAACCACTCAATAATTTTAAAACCTAGCTCATGCTTGAAAGACAAAGGTTAAATAAAGGTTTCCCTGAAGGAAAAGATGGCCCCTTTTCAGTTTCATATCAGGAGGTCAAAGTTCAAGGGTCAAACTACTCAGGACTCGTGACTATCTATATCAGTTTTAAGAGTTACAAGGTCACTTACAATACTTGTAAATAAAGTATAATTTCTTAAAAATATATTTCGGAATTTTTTGCTGGTTTCTTGCTGAACCGAAATTATCTGTAAATCTTTCATAGGATATTAGTTACTCTAGACTTGTTTCATTGAACATTTTCATCTCTTTTTCAACTGCGTCACTTCTTCAATTATTTTGGTGTCTTCAATAAATTTCCCCAATCGACGTTTAACGAACTCTTGCTTATTGTCTGTTGCTACAATATGTACACTTAATGATTTTCCAGCAATTGTGTTTACGGGTCATTTCCTTGTTATTTTTTGTTAATTAAAAGCAAATTATCAACCGAGCGTAAACATTTACAAATTTATGAAATTACATGTACATGTATCTAAAAAATACCGAGCTATTGTTGTAAAATATGTATATTTTTTCAGATTTTGCAAAAATTTCACGTGGAAATAACAGACGACTGTCGTGAAGTTCGTCCTGCGTACACGACTTTCGCTGTTCCCGATCGACCAATCAAATTCATTTTCAACAGACGATGATAAAAAATGCAAGCAATGTCAAGGCAACCCCAGCAGTCACCTCGATTTACGGACTGTTATACATAACAAGACTGACTTTTCCAAAAGCGGAAACTGGCATACAGGCAGCAAATGCCGCGCAATATCACTCATTTGTCGACACATGAAAGTGGGTTAGAGAAACGACTTGAGTAACATTTGATTGTAGAATTACACTGAGTGCAAACATATACTGTTATAATTATTCATCCATTTATCGGACATAAACATCAGAGACATAATTAGATGTTATTTATGTCTCTGATATGTACATGAATAATTATGCTAAATTAGAGCTGATGTTATTTCATTATAGAACCATTTTAAGAAGACCTTGGACTTTCGGTATGACGTAACTATGTATTTCTTGCATCAAAACAAGTTTTGAATAATGACGCTGGTATTTAGTGAAATATGCATAGATTGCTCAAGAGCCAGACAAATCTTGTTGATTTCAAAGAGTAGCCAGCACTGAAATATTAGAAAGGTCTACGTCACATTGTGGTTTGACAGAACTACCTAAAAGCCCAAGCTCTCGTCAAAATGGTTCTATTTCTGACAGTTTTGCAGTGATGGGTTTCAAATAACCTCTTCAGCGACTGACAATCAAAACTGGCTTTTTATACGTGTAGTATAATGATAAGGTTATAAATTTAACAGAACAAACTCGGAATGATTTTGTTGCAATAAATCTCAAACGCATTAATGTGAATTTCAAGATTTCATATAGAAAAGTTTGATTTTGAATTTCGTTTAGACATTGTTAAGTTTGTTTATGAACATATTTGTACAATAGTTTTAACTGTTTTGTATTGTTTATTTGTAAACATATAAAAGACCAAGCAATTTCATATTGTTGATGATTTGGTATTAATGGAAGATATCCTTCCTACATATATCTCGGTAAATACGTCTATTTGGTAAATGTATTTTAATGATACAATCTAGAATAGCTTTAGCTAATTTTCCAAAGCAAATCTTACATGTACAATTACGCAATCAAATGCGCATGCCATTTTAATCTCCCGCTGATATACATGTACACAGAGGCTATGAATAGCTTTGTATATCCAAGTAGTCACCGTGCCAAATTACTTAATATATTTGAAGGCCTTTACATTTATCATATACATAAAAATTGTCATCGTTTCACATATATATACATCCCACTGACAGTTGCAGGCGCTATATAGTCGCGAATCATCAAGGCCCAGTCGCCCCCCCCCCCCCCCCCCCCTCCGAAATGCTGTTAGTACTGGGACTATGAGATTCTGGGAGAGGGAACAATAGCTGTTCCTTGTTTTCTTGCTTGAATGCATTCCATTTTTCTAAAATACATATGGGAAAAGGTAATAACAAAGGCAAATTTTAATGCCCTCCTTTATGTGTTTGAAGCAAGTGCATTATCAAATTCCACAGAGATATTGTTGTAAAAAAAAAACCCACATCTTTCCATATTTGTGATATACATTAAATTCTATATTCCGCTGTGTATCGTGTTCAAAACAAATATTTGTGATTACACGTCATCAACAAAAATAAAAGTGAATAATTATATAGATCCTCTTTTCAACTGATATTTTTTTGATAATTTTCAATCTCATTTTTTTTTCTAAATCAGACTCGCAGACAAGAAGTATCAAAATCAAACGTGTACAGTTAAACCCAGTTAACACAAACTCCAGATACCAGGATTTGATATATATTGTAAACCAACTTATCAACTTTATATTGCAACTTTCTAAAAAAAATACTGGCATATAAGTTGAAGATTACATGTATTTGGAAAACAAAATACCAGAGACATTTGAGTACTGCTTTGTTGCAAGAAACAATGAGGCTGTCACGTAAATTTATAGCACGCGAATAAAAGTCGGTTTACAGTAGATATTAAAATACTCCCAAGAAGTTTTCTCTTATTTCTAATTACAAATGTATCTGAGATAACAATATTCAGAATACCTGTTTAATTGTTTATACTTTCGCTTTCAGCTATTCCAAAATGATAACAAAGTCTAGTTTCATATCTGTTATAAGAAACAGTATGGCAACCTGCACATTAATGCACCTGTGTATATCATTGTAATCTGATAACTGACCTTCTAATAGAAAGTCATCAAGAGCTTCACAAGTCCAGGTTGTTTTGACCCTAGAATGACATTTCTTTTGCGCCTTGCTTCTTTGAATGGAATTCCAGATTGATTGACAAAAGCGAGTTCACCTGTGAAGGAAGATATACATTAACAAAGACAGGAATAAAAACTCCCACACAGCATGAGAGATCTAATTAACACGAAAGCCATCGTAGAAATGGATGATGATAAATGACTTTCTTATTTTGGAATTGTCAAAAGGTTCATTTAGAATTTTTTTAATATCAAAAGCACTCAGTTGTCTAAATTCATTATTAAATTCGAACAGGAGCAGTATCCTTAGGGCAAGTCTAAGTTTAATTTTCTTGTCAAAAGAAAATGAAAGATGAATGTATGAAATGAAAAACCCAAATGTCATGTCTGAACTGTAATCCAAGAATAATCAAAATTTCAATTTTGCTTTGTGTCTAGTAGTGCCATCAATTAAGTGACAATATAAATCAATTAATTGAAATATATACAGCTGTATAACCTATTGATATCTTTATTTCAAGTTCAAAACCATTTTAATATAATTCCCTAATTCCATTTGGCATAATGATCAAATTCTCTAGATCTGCTGCAATATGAATTTTCTTTTGACACCCCTGCACTATTTTTAACAGAACTACACAATAGTTATAACTTTATTGTAATTTAACTTTTTGAAGTATAACTAAATACAGGCACGTAGCATCGTTTTTGAAAGTGGGGGGGCCAGACTCATCCAAACAATCTTGACAAGCAAAAAAAAAAAAATTTCCCAAAATCTTACCTACCAAAATTTCCCCCCCCCCAAATCATATGAAATTCCTAATCCGTGGGGGGGGGGGTAACTTCAATTCAACTCCTCGTTTCGTTATTTCCATATCTATTTTTACATACTTCAAAAAAAGTGGGGGGGCCAACTCCATGTTAATTCACTTTTTTATATGTTAATTTTAAAAAATTTGTTGCTGCGACAAAAAGTCGGGGGGCCGGGCCCCCCCTGATGCTACGTGCCTGAAATATACCTAGTACACTGAACTTAAAGATTTCTCAGTGGAACTAAAACAAGTAACTTCATTGGAATCAGTCATGTTCTATATGTACCAACATCACAATTAAATTTTTTGCAGAAAAAAACAGTTTGGACTTTTGTCAATTTTTAGGGCAGCCGGCCTTAATTCAAAAAATTTTCATTGTTTTGTACATAATACAGTGTACTCATTATTCTAAATAAATGTAGATACAATGTATAGATCTGATATAATCTTGCGATGATTGTCAAAGGGAAGACTTGTTGCGACAAATTTATTCCTGACCTGGATAATTCCTTACCTGTTTAACTTTGGCTCTGACCGTCTCTAACTTGTCAAACAGTTCCTGGTTGGTCGGATCTGTCAAGGGGAGGTCATCCAGTGTTGCCAGTATACCCTGTAACACCTTGCACACTCTGAAACAAACACCGACATCTAAAAGAATATAGTTTTGTCTCTATATCAAGATTCAAATCCATGCCCTTTGAATTTCTAATTACATGTACTTGCTCTACCAACTGAGCTATCTGGCCCCAGTATTTGAAACAGACTGAGTGTTACAGCTTAGTCTTCAAAGAGTTATTTCCTGCGGCTACCCTCTATATTCGCGCATGTGAAATGTTTAATATTTTTGTATATTTACCATGCGCGGATGTTATTTACCTTTGTTTGTTGTCAACATCTTTTAACTTTTCTAGAAGTATACCACAAAAGCCAGAATAAAATCCAATCTGGAAATAATAAAAAAATCCTGAAAACAATATAATAAATGGCAGGAATGGTGCTTTGGTTCTATTTTAGTCTTTTATGAAATGTATGAAAATATTGATCACTGTCCTGGCACTAATCAAACCCATGGACTTGTTACAATAATTTGTACTGTATTGCTTAAGATTACATGTATTTAACATGCATTGTGATGAAAAGTTCATCAAATTCAGGGATAGAACTTTAAGAAAAGATGTGCTGCTGGCACCTCTATATAGTGAATGTTGTACTCAGCAACATTAACCCAATGCAATGTTTTCTTCAAGTTCCTTCTATAAAAATAAAAAAAACCTACAAGTATGGGAACTCTATGAGTTTATCAAAGTACTGAGAGTTATAATAATAGATGGTGAATATTTCAAGGTACCTCTGAGCCAATAGCGGACCCCTGCTGCCAGCCCAACTTCCACCCCTCCTGGGACCCTGTTTGTCTGCCTACATTCAGCCCAGCACTGAATCCCTCTTGGTGGAACCTACAAATAATTTTCCCTGCACTTATGCTACTTACTACGGATTGCAAGTTAATTGACATTGTTTCTTTGAAGTATCCAACCATTTATTAAGGTAAAGATCTAGTGAATGATTCCAGAGTGTCTTTTTGGTGCTAGAACCATTATGACGTCATAATTGATTTGAAGAATCGTTTTCCCATACTTTACGGCTCTAAAGGAATTATGTAGAAAATTTTAAAACATTTTCTAGACATTTAATATTCAATCATGGGAAAAGTAATCCCGATACCTATATTCAATTTGACATCATTTTAAAAAGGAAGTCAAGAGCTTGGTTCATACTGTGTTTGGAGAGACTGTAGGCATTCTAGATATCTTTAATGAGTCAAAAATGGACAAAACTCCAAAATTTGTTCCTAATTTCCTTCATATTTCATTGAAAATGACAGTTTAAAACATGATTTTTCATTGTGTTTAGCAAAATTTTTAGCCCCGGTACACCCTATCAAACAAAGCTATTGTTATGAAGCATCATGGAAAGAATTTATATCTTAAATTTTACTAGATCTTGACCTTATTTCAACTTGTAAAGTGTCTGGTCTCAGCACCAAAGGTATTAAACATGATGGGAGTAAACAACATGATGGATCAGACTGGGATTGTGCGCCCTGAATCTCCTGTCAGGTGCTCTACCAAAGGAGAAATATGGCACCCATGATCAAATTAGTTTGACCATCACATTATATTCTTAATATAGTCTGTCCCAAGACACTAATGCAGCACATTTGGATGATTTAAAAAAAAAATACACATACCTGTGAAAGAAGTGAAATTGGAATAGATGAAAGGGTAAATATCCAATTAATTTCATTCATACATTATCATTTTTCACTCTGTAAAATTCACAGGAACGAAAACTGTTTTCTTCAGATTTCTGAAGATTTAATTTAAAATGGGGAATGTTGACATCTTTTCTTCATTCGGAAGTCACTTGGAATACCTTGTACAATTTTTCATCGTTGTCATCTAGGTCTGTTGTATTACAAAATCCCCGTAGTCATCATATATTTTGAGCAGTATGTCGAATGATATTAAAGCTAGAGGGAGCGTTTTAAAGGATAAATCTTGGAAACTTTTCATACTTTTAAAGGAACATCGTTTAAGCATGTTAAACCCTGTGGTATGTACAAATATCGAGTTATTAAGCAAAATGTGAATCGAGGATACCTTGGGACTATAGTCTGTCCCAAGATATTTTTGCAGCACATTTGGACGATTTTTAATAAAAATACACTTACCTGTGAAAGAAGTGCAATTGAAATAGTTGAAAGGGATATTTTCCAAGATAATTTCATTGACACATTATCATCTTTCACTTGGAAAAATTCACAGGAATGAAAACAGATTCCTTACGGAGATTTATAATGGGGAATGTTTACATCTTTTCTCCATTCGGAATACACTCGGAATACATCGCGCAATATTTCAACGTTATCATCCGGGCTTACTGCAATACAAAATCTCCGTAGACATCACATTTTTTAGCATAGTATTGAAACCTGATAAGCTAACAGGGGCGTTTTGACTGAGAAATCTTGGAAATTTTTCATACTTTTGAATGAACATCGTTTGAATCCTGAGGTATTTATAAATATCAAGCAATTAAGCCAAATGTGAATCCAAAATATCTTGGGACAGAGTATAGTATAGGGATGGCATTCTCTCACCGGTTAACTGATTACTTGATAAGTTCTGTGAGGTCTGTCACTCTGTTGAGTACTGACATCATTGTATCTATGTTCAATGTGTTTATACTACTTTTTCTTTTAACACAACATCAATTTATTACATAAAAATGCACATGTCTAATACGGACACGTTGGATAATCTTTTCAAATGGAGATCTAAAACTTGTCAATGTCATTGTGCTGACTTTGTTTTGAGAAGTCAACCTGACTGCGAAATATAACGTTACATGATTTTTTTAACTTCATACTATAATTTTACCTCTCTTCAGACATAACAATGTCATGAAAGATGTCATCTTTTTCAGCCATTCTGAAACTAAAAGTAAGACACAAGCTAATGAAGGTAAACTGAAAGTAAAACTTTCATATGCAAGCGTCTAAATGAATTTGTTTTTTTTAATAGGTAACTCGAGCATATTATCCAAATGAAATATGATAATTTCACGCAAAATAAAACTTACACTTGCATAACACGATAGCATATTCTTGCAAATATTTAAACAGAATATTCAGCATATTATTCTGATCATGGATTTTTATGCATGGAGAGAAAAGCTATAAAACATCTTGGTGACTACGACTGTAGGGATTCAACAAAAAAGAGTGCATCTGTCGAATTTTGGGAAAATACTGATTTCCCCAGAATAGTATTGCAAGCTAAATATTTGCAACTATTAAAATGAGTACAAAAGCGGAAAACTGTCCATCAAAGAAGGAGGAATCAAAACAAAAGTCGGACAAAGAAGAAGAGGAAACTCCCAAAAATGTAACGCGGCTTCTAGAATTTTCTCTGTTATTTTCCTTTTTTTGCACATTTTTTTCGGTGTAAAAATCATTGATAGAAATAGTCTACTAATTAATAGACTAAAGTATATAAATATCTTTTTAGAAGTGGATAGGCATCTAACTGTCTAAAGAGGATCCAGCAGAACTACTGTATTTTCTTTACATGTTTAGTTGAATTACTACATGTAACTAATAGACTACAGCATATAAATATCTTTTTAGAAGTGGATAGGCATCTAACTGTCTAAAGAGGGTCCAACAGAACTACTGTATTTTCTTTAGTTGAATTACCTGAAATATATTTCAGTTAGCCAATACAAACATATAGCCAAATGCTAATATAAGATGCTTGTTGATATTGTCATAGGTCCACTCAGCTAACAATTGGGAAGGTGTGGACTTGGGGGATGATGACAGAAAAAAGAAGTTCTTGCGCCTTATGGGTGCTGCCAAAGTAAGTCTTTGTCAGTTGATTGTCAAACTGGTTCAATTTCAGCAATCTTTGCTGATATCGGAATCACTGCTCAACTTGACATAATATGACAGATGCCAATTCACAAATCTTGGTGCAAATTTTCATAATTTGTGTTGGAAATTTTGCCCAATGCAACTTGTCATGGTTAAAAATTGATGTACATGTATCGGTATATCTTGTCCAATTTCAATTTTGCAATTTTAACATCCTTAATATCTATATTCTTTACAACATATACAAATGTGCATCTCTCCCCATAATACATGTATAGGGTTAATCTAATGATTTATTAATAAGCTAGTGATATTGTTTTGATGCAATCAGCCATTTTTTATAATTTTATAATTGATAAATGAATTTAATTTTTAACCTATGTTATTCGATATGATACTTACTTCTGTCATATTATCGCTTTATAAACTGCCGTATTGTACGTATCACAGGCAATTTATGTTACAAAATAGCCAGTCAATGAGGCTTTACAGGGTTTGACATTAAGTTTTTTAATAACTAGACCAGTCGGGCTACCTCAGCAATTTTTTACTAGCCCTGACTCTTTTACTACTAGCCCTGACCAATTTTGACAAAAATAAACTAAAAGTTAAAAATGACAAACATAAAATATTAAATACCTATTTCTGTTTAATTGTATCGGTTTATCTTTACCAATAATGAATCATTCAAACACTATTTAAGATTTAATTTTATTCAAACTGTACTAATAATGATACAAGTATTCAATGGTTGACCAGGGACCAGCAAAACTTTAGGGAGACTTTACTTCTCCTTAACAGAGAAACATGGAAGTCCAACCCAACCATTATGTTGAGGATTTAGATTTTGTAAAAAGATATTACAGAGGGTTCCACTTAATCTGATCGCGGTTAATGTGATAATTCTGTTAATCTGATATAAAATCAAAACACCGATCCATTTGCTATATAAGCCTTTGTAATTTCTACTGATAATCTGATTGAAAAAAATGTCATTTTCGGTTAATCTGATACGATTTCTGTCGGCCGATCAAATATCGGCTAACGTTTTCACGTCTCTTCCACCATGTCCACACCTCGTGTATAACCTCTCACTGTGTAAACAGCTTGGCACGTGCCTAAAACTTGCAAATAACGGTGCTTCAGAGGATTAGTCACAGCTCAACGCACACAGATGGTCAGCTGGTCGATAGATGAAAGATACCGACATCGATAGTTCAGTCCACCCTCTAACACCTCTATATTCCTTTGTTTTATTAGTTGACACCCCTTTTGTGTACACAGTAACTCTTTACAGGGCATTAGTTTCACTTCAACACACACGGGTGGCTCACTTCTTCGTAAGATGAAAGCTACCGACATCGATAGTTGTTCCGGATGACCGCACACAGGACTGACCTTACCTGTGTACACATTTTACTGTTTTTTCATTTACTAATTGCCTGTGTTAATTTCATGCTAGGCTTGCACCATTAAGCATTATTTAAACATGTAATTTCTGAATCAAAAGTGCTTGGGAACATGTGACATCGAGGAAATTCTGATTACTCTCAATTTTACATCGCGGTAGAAATCTTAATGAATAAAATTCAAATAATTTGTTATCATGCATAATTAATTATTTAAGAGCATTCTACTATACCAGAAAAAGAATTAAAATAAATTGTCCAGGTGAAAAGAGGGAATGTTTAGACAGTTAGCCCATATCACTTCCTGTTAAAATGGCCGCCACTCTGAAACCATCGTAATGAACAGTGAAGAAGGGAAACATTTTCTTTTGAGCATTTACAAACAAAATAACAACTAAAATGCTATTTCATTGCTAATGCAAGGTAAATTATTTCATTATAAACTATTGAGAAACAGATTATATCTGTTTGTTGATAAATTATGTATTGAAACAAGTTGTATTTTATTCTATACCAAAATTAAATACCACAAAAACGCTAAATTGGTTTATCTAACAATCGGTTAATCTGATAATTTTTGCCTGACAAACACACTATCAGATTAAGCGGAACCCTCTGTATAACAAAGGGTTTATGATTTTTTTAGCAGTGTTATTAGCTAATTGCAAGTTACCAACAAATTCACTGTTATATCAACACTGGCCTTAAAGTAATAAACATCGTTTTGTACAGCTTGTGGTTGCATCACCCGTATTTATAACCCCTAAAGATAAGACAGACTAGATTAATTAATCACAAGAGACATAAAGTGAGTTTGTGAAGACGTCTTTAGAATTAAAAAATTATCATTTTATTGCCCTTGGGGTTAAATTACACGATTATATGAACTCCGTGTACAGGGCGACTTGGGCTTTTCGTTCATAGGAAATTCCGGCCAAGTTACCGATCAAAAAGAGAGTATTCCCCCCACTTCATCCTATAGGTTAGTCCTTGGGTTGTACTTAAATTACGGTTTGTAGAATTTAAGCCTGTTAGGAAAAAGTGCTTTTACTTCTATTGATATGAATATTAGAGAAAAAGTATGTGCACACTTTTTTTTCACACGACCAGTCGGGCTAGTACACAGACATTTAACCCAACCGGACCTATCGTTTACTAGACAATGTCGGTCGGACGTGCCTTAGTGTCAAACCCTGCTTTACAAGCAGAATTACATTATGTGTACCAATACTCAAAATGCTGTTCCAGCTTCAATATTGACAGGGATATATCCTAATTTGAACCGTGACAATTTTCTTAAGTTAAATATATGCACCAAATTTCCAGACATGAACCTTGAGTCTGGACTGTCCTGAGATAAGAGTGACAAGTGATGGAAGGCTAAAGTGTAAATGCACCAACTTAGAACTTTTGAAGATTTGTGTAAGCATTGCTGTCAGATCAGTACTGAATACATGTAGAAAAGAGGCTTGTAATAGTATCAGTGGCTCACAGGTAATTCCTCGGATCAATATTTACCCCCTAAGACTTTCAAAAATGTCAAATGTGGTACATTACCTAGTATGTATTTCTAAAATAAAAGAAATAGAATAAACTTTTTCCATTTCGTTCAAGTACCTCCTTTTCATTTTTGATTATTTATTTTTTTCTTTTATAGAAAGATCACCATGGAAAGATCATTATTGGGGACCACGATGCAGTTCATGCTAGATCAAGTAGGTTGATTACTGTGGTTTCATCAATATTCGTTGAATACCAATTTTCGTGGATTTCGTTGTTAAGTTCATCCATGAAATTTAATGTTCATTGAAGTGCAATTTTTATCAACATTTTATATTGATAGGGCATTGGCCACGAATTTATGTATCCTTGAAACTGATTTTCACTTTATCCATGAAAATTGATACCCTTGAATATTAATGAAACCACAATATTGCTTCAGTGTCTTTTTTCAACAAATTCACGCAAAGTTTCTTTCATCATTTGATGCCAAAATCAACATATATATCCACTGTTGTCCTTGCAATATCAAGTGGCATTTTGGTAAATATTGGTTGATTAAACCTGTAAATTTCAAATGTCTATGTTACAGGGGATGAAACTGTCCACATTAATGAAGATCTGGAGGACCAGTTTAAACAGGGTCTGGAGCACAGGATGGCCGGTGGGTTCAAAGGTCATTTAGGTCTGGGTTTTCACGATGAAGAAAAAAAGAAAGAAGTTGAAGAGAAGGTAGAGGAAAAGAAGGAGAGTGAGGGGGAGAACAAGGGGGATAACTGTGAGACGGACAAGCCACCAGAGTCAACGAAGAAAGAAGACAGTGAAACCTCCCAAGAATCACCAAAGAAACATAAAATGGAGGAAAGCAAGGAGGAGGAGGAGGGAAAAGATGAAAGTGTGAAAAAGAAAATGAAAATGAATTTTGTGAAGGCCAGTTCCTGATGCCTGTAGACTTGTTGTTTAATGGAAATAGAATGTATTGATAAAATGTTATACTTTTTACTGTTCAAGATTCAGTGTTGTTGAAAATGATTGTTTTTGGTAGGAACTAAATTTCTTGCCATTACATGGAAATGAATGATAACATTTGGAGGATGGCTATGAAAGTATCAGTATATGTTTAAACATTTTGCCATATTAATTGATGTACTTGAGAATCATGGATTGTTTGCCTCATTTTTTTTTTTACATATTCATTAACATGCATCACTATATTACACTATTGCAAAGCAGTGACATTAAAAATCATCAGAATCTATCATTTGTTGAACTTTATTTTGTTTTCTGTACAAGTGCCACTGAATAGTTTTCAGGACATTAATTTAGAAATATACTTAACCTTTGATTCAGAAACATGAAAAAAAAATTGGACAAACTTACAAAATCCTTGGTTTTATTAGTTAATGGCCATCACAAGAATTTAATTTTGTTGTCTATTTACTAATGTACCGGTAGTGTGTCCACAGTTTGCTTCTTTTCATAAGTTTGAATTCACTTAAAGGGACTCCAACATTTTATTTTTTCTATTTTTATTGTTCAGAATGAAAATATTGGTATATTTAATGCCTTGTAAAAATCTTAAAGTCAAATGTTTAGTTGTAAGCAAGATACAGAGTTAAAGATTCTTTATTTTGTTAATAAAGCTGGAGCCTTGTTAATGTTTACACAGGTATATGCATTTTACAGTATAAGTTTCAATCAAATGTTGCTTCCCTTTGTTGGTGACATTACCATTAATGAACACAATGAATCAGTGTATCTGGTATACCAGTGGCCATTTGTCAAATAAATGGTAATTTCATGCTTTATATTATTTTTAAGCAAAAGACTCAAGCTTTGTTTACATAACATTGAATTCTTATACTGCTTGTTCTATTGATTTTGGTCCACTCCCAAAAACCTGTAGTTCTGTTCAAAATCTATTGAAATGTCTAAAAAAATTGCTGTGAAAAGGAGAGGAACTCTTGGGGCCATTTAGCATTGTGGCAACGCACTTTGAAAAAATTACATGTACTCCATTTGAAATTTTTTATTAAAGTGCGTTAGATTTGGGACCAAATCAACGCATTTTGAACAAAATTATTTATGTGCATTATGAAGATACATCAACATTTTTCATCAACGATACACCACACTTTTAAAAAAGTATGTATAAATAACAATTTTTTAATTGAATTTCTAAGTTGTTGATATTATGATGATTTGTTAACACTAGTGAATCTAATTTACTGACTTTTAGAATGGGGACGGGGTTGGGTTTAACCAAAGATACAGGTCAATATAAGTACATTTTTTAACTGATTACAGGAAAAAGGTCCCCTAACCCTCATCTTTTCATCCAAAACATATGCTATTCAGCAAGTTGGTGTTAAAGTATATGAACGGAAAAAGAAATAGCATTATTGTAAATCAAGTGCAGTAATATTGGAAAAAGGTAAACCCCCTTTTTGCATCTGTAATTTCATTGGCAATTTTTTTTTTTTTTTAGAAAATTCCGACGTGCAATAAGGCTTGTACCTCGGCAATAATTCTTTGAAAGATCCCTTTGTAACGTATAGAAACTATGCTCTGATGAGTTGAATGTTTTAGTTCATGTCTTGAGTTTAGAGGAAACAATTGTCTGAAAAAAACCCCCAAGGCTTATATCAGAAATGGTATAAATCTAAAAAATATTAAATTTGGTTTTTTGTATTGATATCTAATCTGGTCGTCAGCAGTGAATCCGAAAGGGGGATGTAAGTACAAGTACTCAAAATTACTCAAAATTGCTTGCAGGCACTGCAAGAGGGCCAACAATTTGTGTGTGAAAATCACTTTAATTTATCTTAAGACTTTCTAAGCTAATTAGTAATAAATCAATAATCAAGGACCCCCTTGCGCTAATATCATCCGTACCACCGGAAGATATTTTGATATTAAAAGTAAGTTATAGAGAACCTGTTTATTAATCGTTGTAAAATATATAAAGTTCAGTTCATTTCAATGATAAATCGCACGTATAGATCTGTAATATAAGCTATAGAATCTAATAGTAAGACCCCTTCGCGTCTTTGAGTCTAAATGTACTTTATGTACATATTACCAGTTTATCGTGTATTAGTATTTGATGTTAACAAAGCACGTTTATTCATTTCCTTAGAAGGGGTGAGAGAGAGAGTATACTATTAACCAAAGAGAGATAACTCAATGTGAAAATTGTTGCCAAAACAAATCAATACATCCAGATTCCGTTTCCAGCTAATCTATATATCTTATGATGATGGACTTTGCGCTAGATAGAGTTATACCGGGAAATACCGTTGGCACCAATACATGTACAGACTTTGACATTTCGTAATATGCTGTTGACCGCCCTCCCCTAGAAATAGAACATTTCCTAACTGGCGCTAGGTATTGTGAAATGTACCAGGGATATATAAGGACGTTGGCGCGGGATTTCTAGTTAACAGAAATGTGAACCAAAACGATCACCTCTTCGGAGAAATTTATCTTACGGCCCTAAAGGGCGAGTGTAGTGCTGAACGACGCGCAGAGGAGAAAACGAAATCAAAATGGTAAGTTTTTTTTTGTACTTATTTTTTTTTAAAATCTGAATCATATACGACAATATAAAAAAAGAAAATAATTCGATTAAGAAATTGTAAATTAATGCATTGTGATAAATTCGTTACATTACCCCCCCCCCCCCCCCTCTTAAGATGCAAAGCATAAACATTGTAACTGTGTGTGTTGCATATATTTTATTATTAATTTATTTTTAATTCGTCTTAATCATACAATGTTTTTTAAAAATTAATTATTAAAAAAAAAACTCAAAAAATCAATCGGAAATATTCATAAAAAAATTACCCCAAAAATTACAATTGTCCAAAATGCCGTCTGCTTTTTTTTTTTTTTTTATACATCTTTATATATGCAGGCACTAAGCAATATAGAATCAATCAAAATATGCATTTATAAAATAAATCATAAAACTTTTAAATAGTTTTATGAGACGAATTGTTTAAAAAGAAATACTATGTAGAAATAAATCCAGAAAGACTAACCTCACTGTTTATACGTTATATTGATAAACCCCCTCCCAAATTACAACGCCACGAGGAAAAAATACTACAAAAATATTCGAAGGCATTCAAATCTGCATACTAGTCATATTCTACTCGTAGTAATGGCAAATGTATACTCAACTCTCTGATTCTAAATACTATTCTTACCATTGCAGGTGAAATTTTCGGAAGAACAATTACGGCGGGTGATTTCCCGGCCAAGTCAGATTCGGAATATCTCGGTGATTGCCCATGTTGACCATGGTAAGACCACCCTCACCGATTCCCTTCTGTCCCGGGCGGGGGTCATTTCTGCCCAGCATGCTGGAGAAAAGTGTGCCATGGACACAAGAAAGGATGAACAACTCAAGGGAATAACCATTAAGTCGACGTAAGTCTTAAATACGAAATGCCTTAAAAAATATCAGTTTTCAACATAATTTGAGATAACATAAAAATGCTATTTGCGATAGTCAATTTTTTTCACAGAATCAACCAACGGTGGGAATGTTATCCCTTTGAAATTCAGTAGCCACGTTCAAAATGGACCAATGATGAATTAAACTTTTTGAAGTTTGAAAAATTGAAAATCTTGCTACATGTACATAAAGATATAGCTAACACAAAACAAATTGATGTATGAAATCACCAAAAGATTTTGACGCCCTCATATTTTTTCAGGGCCATTTCTCTCTTTTACGAAGTGGAGACTAGCATGTTACCCAAGGCGCATGCTCAACAGGAGGGGGAGGAAACCCGCGAGTACCTCGTCAATCTGATTGATTCCCCTGGTCACGTGGATTTCTCCTCTGAAGTGACGGCTGCGCTGAGAGTGACAGACGGAGCCCTCGTTGTGGTAGACAGCATCAGTGGTGTGTAGCCATAGAGCTTCCCCCCCCCCCCCCCCTTCCGAAAGAAACAAAAGGCATCAAAATATTTTTTAACATCCAGATAGCTTTTCTGTCGCTCACATTAATATTTTTCAGTAAATAAACGTACCGCCTCAGCCCTTTATAAGTGATTGAAATGGTCTTACGCACATTTATAAGACCATTTTAGTCTTTAAAAGGGGACAAAAAAGTAAGATGTTTGCAGCCAAAACTTAGAACTGAAGAGGACTTGATGAAGAAACTGTGGGGAAATCATTATTACAATACAGAAACCAGAAAATCCTTTGTTTAAACCTTTGTTTAATCCTTTGAGCTTTTGATTAAATAAATGAGAAATAATTAAAACTTTTACAAATAGTTTGGCTCTAACGTAAAGTTCCAAACCAGTTGATGTATTTCATCGATAATCATTTTCCATTTTCTTTATTTTTCTAGGTGTGTGCGTTCAGACAGAGACGGTGCTCCGACAAGCTCTAGCGGAGAGAATCAGACCGGTTCTGATGATAAATAAGCTGGACAGGTGTATCTTTGAGACCCAGCTGGAACCCGAGGAGCTTTACTGTAAACTGCGAGACACAATCGAACACGTGAATGTCATCTTATCCACGTACAGCGAGAACGATAGCTCATTGGCTGACACAAGGGTGAGTCAAATTTCTAAAAATACATTGTTTTCAACCCTCTCTTCACAATTGTACTTTTAATATACAATTATCTTTTTAAATTCAAAGTATCGAAAATGTCCATGTACATGTATTTCTTATACCGTATTTTACACTTACATTTTTCCACTTACAGTTGGACCCCTCTTTGGGAAATGTCGCTTTTGGATCCGGTTTGCATCGTTGGGGGTTCACACTGCGGCGGTTTGCTAAGATGTACGCAGCCAAACTCGGAACTGATGAGGAGAAACTCATGAAGAAACTGTGGGGAAATCATTATTACAACCCAGACACCAGAAAGTGGAGCCAAACCGGTGGGGAAGGTTACGTCAGGGGTTTTAACAAATTCATTCTGGAACCTCTGTTTAAGGTACTATATCACTTGACGTATTTTTTTTATTATAAATACATCAAATGTTAAAATATATGCACATTTCCATATAGGAGAAGAATGATAACATGTACCATTTTATCATGATTTTTTTTTTTGTATTTTACAGATGCTAAAAGCAACAAAGTCCATGGAAAAAGAGGACATATTCAAGCTGACCGAAAAACTAGGCTTGAAACTTACCACCGAAGAGCGGTCACTAGAGGGAAAGGAATTCATGAGGAATGTGATGATGAAATGGCTACCGGTGGGTGACGCCATGCTGGAGATGATCATCGTTCACCTCCCTTCTCCCTGTGTTGCCCAGAAATACCGGACAGAGATTCTGTACGAAGGCCCCAACGACGACGAAGTAGCTGTTGGTAAGTAGTATAAACGGTTAATACTGAAGTATGTCAAAAACACAGAGGAGAATTGCTGACTAATCTCAGTCAAACTTTTTCGATAGTGTTCATTTATTTAGCATAAAACTATTTGACTGATGTGATTTTTTAAATCAATTTTTCATTCGTTTTAATTCTAGCAATGAAACAGTGCAATGCTGATGGACCCCTCATGGTTTACATCTCCAAAATGGTACCTTCCACTGACAAAGGTCGCTTCTTTGCCTTCGGGCGAGTCTTTTCTGGCACCCTATCCTCGGGAATGAAAGTCCGCGTCATGGGTCCTCAGTACGAGCCCGGGAAATCCCACGATCTGTTCCACAAGACCAACCCCCGGGCCGTCATCCTGATGGGCAGCAAGATCACCTCGGTGGGTGACGTCCCGTGCGGTAATATCGTGGGTATTGGAGGAATAGACAAGTTCCTTGTCAAATCGGGAACCGTGACAACTTTTGAGAAAGCCCATAATATGAAGGTAGATATCGGAATATCTCATTACAATAACAATACAATACTCCTTTAATCAAAAGTTCTGTGCAGTGAAATTTTAATAACGTTGAAAAAGAAAGTAATTTGATTAAATATGACCAACGAATTTGATATTTCGGTCAATTCAAATAAAATATAATTGATATAATATTTTATATAAAACGCCAAGTCTTTATCGATATATGAAATATCCATTTACATAAAATACTATGTGAGCCGAGGGAGTCAGACGCTCAGATGACGTAAAATGCATTTGTTTATAGGTGATGAAGTTTTCGGTGAGTCCAGTGGTTAGAGTGGCTGTAGAAGTAGTACAGGCCAACGATCTACCCAAACTTGTGGAAGGTCTTCAGCGATTGGCTAAATCCGACCCCATGGTGCAGGTCCGTAATGCTTTGATATGGATATTATACTAGTACTCGTCTGAATTTGTTTGTCTTGTAATGAAAAAATCAGATTGTATATAAACAAATATAGATTTTCTAAAGAACATCTGAAGGAAAAATACATTTTAATTTTAGTGTTCCTTCGAAGCTGGACAGCATATAGTTGCTGGCGCAGGGGAGCTCCATCTTGAAATCTGTCTAAAAGACCTGGAGGAGGAGCTAGCTTGTGTGCCAATCAGAAAGTCGGAGCCTGTCGTCAGCTACAGAGAAACCGTCTCACAAAAGTCAAGTCAAGTTTGTCTATCAAAGTCCGGAAATAAACACTGCAGGGTGTACATGACAGCCGAACCAATGCCCGATGGTTTGCCGGAAGAATTTGACTCTGTAAGCTTAATATCCACTACCATAGTTACAGGCATTATTTAACAGAAGCGAGATTAATAGAATTAACCAACACTGATAATAAGTTTGTAAGTTAAATACCAATATAACAATCTAATTCAAAGTAAGATAAATTTTGATTTTTTTCAAGGGAAAAGTAACGGGAATGAAAGATGTCAAAGAGCGAGGAAAGTTTCTGTCCGAGGAATTTGGAATGGACTCTCACCAAACAAGGAAAATCTGGTGCTTTGGCCCCTCCACCTCGGGGCCCAATATGCTGATGGACGTGACCAAGGCCTGTCAGTATCTGCACGAGGTCAAGGACACAGTGGTCGCCGGCTTCCAATGGGCGACGGAAGAGGTATGTCTGCCTTCTCTACAGGCACGTGTTGATTTCATACCGAGTTTTCTTTGATTCCTATGGTTATGTATTGCTGCAAGTTCACGGGTTGAATGGAAATCGGTTTAATGTATCTGAATTAAGGTGGCTCACTACACCATGAATTAGTTTCGTTAATCAGCAGTGATTATGAAAGACAGCATGATTCATAAGAAGTAAATAAACTTAGTACACAAACAAATCTATAAGTACATGTATGTCCTGATATAGTGAGCTACCTTATATCAGGTTATGTCCACAAAATAGATCATAAGTACACGTATTCTTTATTATTTAGGGTGTTCTATGTGAAGAAAACATGCGAGGAGTACAGTTTAACTTGGAGGATCTTGTGGCTCACTCAGACCCCGCCCACCGCAAGGGGGCTCAGATGATCCCGGCGACCAGAAGGTGTCTCTTTGCCTCCTTCCTGACAGCTAGTCCCCGAATACTGGAACCCGTCTACCAGGTCGACATCGATGTTCCGCCATCAGTAATGGGCGGGGTTTTCAATGTGTTGTCAAAGCGACGAGGTCATGTGATCGAAGAACAGCAGAAATCGGGTTCACCTATGTACAGCATCAAAGCCCATCTTCCTGTTAACGAATCTTTCGGTAAGACAATTTTTTTTCAAACGAATTTATCATGCTCATGAATTTCTTTAATTTCATTTAATACCGGATAACTTTGCATATAAAACAATTGATATTACATCACATGATTAAAGGGTGACAAAGTTGGGATTTTTTTTCTAAAGGTTTCGCTGCGGAGTTGAGAGGACAAACTGGTGGGCAAGCCTTCCCACAATGCGTCTTCGATCACTGGCAGTTGCTTCCCGGCGATCCTCTTGAGCAGACGACACGTGCAGGAGCCGTGGTAACAAACATACGTCAGAGGAAGGGACTGAACCCTGTCATACCAAAGCTAGATAACTTTTTGGACAAACTTTAATTGACAAAATTATTATACAAATCCTGGTAAAACTTAAAAATTACTTTAAAAAGAGACATGTATACATCGCTGAAAGTGTGAAATATTGAAAAAATAAATGAAATATAATAATTACAGAACATATAATTATGTGTTGTGTTTTATTTAGCCATTGACAAGACTTTTAGAAAAAATATTTTTTTTTCTAAACCATGTGTTTAAAGCCAAATCTGTATGTCGAATTTTAAAATTTTAAATACATGTATGATAAATGTACATGTATTATATAGCATGTTTTTAGAAAGAAAAAATATGAACGATCAATCTATCCAAATGAGGTTCCACACAATCAAACAGTATCGGCATTGATTTCATGTATATACATCGCTGAAAGTGTGAAGTGTTACAAAAATAAATAAAATTCAATTATTACAGATCATATAATTATGTGTTGTGTTTGTTTAGCCATCGGCTAGACTTTTAGAAATAAGGATTTTTTTTCTGTTTTTTTCATGGTATCTGTATTACATTTTTTTGAAAGAACAAGTGTGAACGATCAATTTAACAAATTGAGGTTTTATTTCCACACAATCATATGGTATCGGCATTGATTCTACAGAAAACAAATGCGTATCATTATATATCATTTATTTTGCAACCAAGGTCTATTTGACCTTCCTCTACATGTATCTTGAGACAAGAGAATCATTATCAACAACAAATGTTTGATAATTTATCTGTAAATTATAGAAGATTCAAGAAATAAAGTACGAGTTTTCGTGAATGTTGCAGAATAACCGCCGAGGTTGAGAAATGTTGTTTTGAAATATAAAAGCCGAGGCGTAAGCCGAGGCTTTTATATTTCAAACAACATTTCGAGACCGAGGAGGTTATCCTGCAACATTCACGATAACAAGAACTTTATTTCTATTCTACTAACAGCCCAGTATTTCTTCAGATCGTTTCTCCTATAGAGAGACGATCTAGGTCATTTTGACGGCTGTTCCGGGTAACCCCAAGGGTTTTGTTAGTAATGTTTACTATAGCATTGAATGATTTATTTTTGACGTCGTCGTATCAATAACTGCCGTCAGGTGAGCAGACAAATTGAATAACGCGCGTTAGCGCGTTCTGATAATTTGTCTGCACACCTGACGGCAGTTATTGACACGACGACGTAAAAAATAAATCATTTAATGCTTATATTTACATTCCCTTACTGAAGAAATCAATTGTTTACTTAAATAAATCGATATAGAGCGCAGATTACGGAGGGAGTGAATAAGTAACAGCAAGAACAGCTGTTTTGTAAAACCGGTTTAAACTGGTTTTCACATTGACTGTTGAGATGAGATCGACGAGCATGAAAATATAATCCATGATAAATAACTCTTGAAATGTTGCTTTTAACAATAAAGTCAACTTTTTAGTTGAATAATTATATAACATGGTGTTTTGACAACATTCATGAAATAAATTTTTAACCGATAACATAGAAATCCCTGTTTGAGAGCTACTTATGTAAATTACTCGTAAATTCATACGCAGTGAATAGGTGTTGCATTTAGAGACATTTTAAACATCACGGAATTTAATGGAAAAACACAGTACAATGTAAATATATGTGTATCAATCAAAGGAATCACATGCAGACGACAAAATTTTTCTTTGGATTTTTAATACTCTTCACTTATTTATAAAATATCTTTGAATCACATTCCTAATATTTTAAGGGCAATTTGATACGATTATTACTACTATATGTTATATATTTTATGTAAAAACACGCATTGAAAATGTGCTAGGGAGGTCCTAGGAACAGCCGAATTGATCTCTTAAAAATAAACATTTGAGGCAATACACATCGTTTTGACTGAAACTAACACGTGAAATTTACATGGTTTTAAAACTTTTTACGGTTTGAAGTTGTACTTTCATGATCAGTGCGAGACAAATAGGTATTTCTGATCTGATAATTTACTGATGACGTTCGTGGTATATTGGAGAATAATGTCCGCGGCATCTCTTTGATCTCGGCAATAACTGTAGTAGAATGCTCATTAATAGTTAAATACAATACAGAATGGGAAACGTCGATAGAAAGTCGATAGATTCATTTGTAGATTTCGAATATGTTTAATGTAATGTACCTGTAATTTTGTGACCATATATCGGGAGTTCATATTGACCGCGAAGTAGATCATGCAGTCAGGATATTCAAAGAATTATTGAAGCCTATTAAATTGTATGAGTAAATGACATTAAAAACGAAATTGCAGAAAGAAAACAATGATCAATGATCCATCTTGTCAATGATCATGTATACTAGAAACATGCATTCATGTATTTATATGTACATCTATTAGACAAAATAAAAATTAATAAAAGAAAGCAATGGAATCTTGAGAGCAGACATCGACCAATATGTCCAGTATGACTCAACATCTTTTTAGTAATCATACTTTTACAAAAATGCAATGAGTGCAATGAAGCAAAACATGTAATTCTTAAGCACCTATAACCTCTAGATTTCAACGGTAATAAACCATGGTTCATAAAACGTATAAATATAAAAACCCAACACACATACACATTATATATTTCAATTTATTATCATGCTTTTTTGCATTGTTGCTTTTTCTTTGCTTTCATGTATTTCATTCTGAAGGTATAACAGTTGTATAAAGTACTAAAGTTAGAGGATAGAGTAGCTATGGGCATTGCAATCAAGGACAACCCAACCAATGCTGTTATTGACGCCATGATGTACCCAAAAGTACTCTTTGGATAATGGTCCCCGTATCCAACGGTTGTTATAGTAACAATGGCCCACCAAATACTAATTCCAATGTTTGGAAATGTTTCAGCGTTATCGAATTCAGTCCAAAACATTCCACAACCGAATATCGTGGAGAAAATTGTAAAGACCAGAACAAGGAAGCCCAGTATTTTCCAACTTTTTTGGAAACATAGTTTAAGTATCTTCATTTCTGCTGTCGTTTCAGCCAAGCGGAGGAGTTTCAAAACCCTCAGTGAGTACATTGCCCCGATAACTACAATAATTGTACTCAAGTCTGGATTGTTCACGATGTTTCCAGGGTTAGTGGCCAAATGGATAACGAGAAAACAAAGCACCACAGCAACCAGTTCTATGATGTTTTGCACGTTGAACAGAAAAGACCTCTTTTGGTTAGAAATGACAAAACGAATCATCAGATCAACCAAGAGCAACCCATTGCAAACTCCCTCCAAGATAAGCCGTTCCAATGGAACAACCTTGACGAGAAGCGTTTTTCGTTTTGGATTGCTATAGAAGAAATTGTAGGTCGCATTGTTTGGTAATGTAGGGATATTCTCACGGTCCACTCTATAGTCATCAAAAGTATTTATGATAAAACACGTGATGGTTGTAAGGGTTAAGGCAGCCACAACAAATAGCCACACCTGAAGTGACACAAAGAATTCAGCAGTTGTGAAATGCATATTTTTGTAATATAAATATTATCGAAAAAAGAAGAATTTCATTATGTCAAACGACGACAACTGCTTGCCTTTTTTGAAAAAAACATTTTTACAAATTTTAAATGTCGCACCCTTATTGTGCTATCAATGAATAGGAGGATATAAAATATTATTTCCCCCTTTTTAACACTCAATTTGTTTCTCACTTACAAGTTATAACAAAAGAAATGCCATAAACACTAAGATAGTAAGCATAATTTAATATTTCTGTGTTTAATCTTCTGATGATTAAAATATTTAAAATGAAATAATTTCTAATCACGATAAAAAAAATTTCTAATACTGATTAAAAAGGAATTATACTGCATAAATATTCAATGATACATACCTTCCCAAGTAGATTAGAAAATGGATCGATGACTGCTTTGTTAAGAGTATCTCTGATTTTCTGTAATTTACTTGCTGAGGCATCGTTTTCTACCTCCGGTAAAATTCCATGAATAAGATGCTGTTCCGTGTTCTCTATTGCCTCATAACTAGACAAGTTGTCATCAAACATGACTTCATAGCAACAGTTAGGTACAGCTTCCACCGGAATCATCCAAAACTCCAGTTCCTCTCTCGCCTCAATTGCACAGATTCCCTTTGGAAGATGGAATTTGCGACCAGAAAAATAATCCAAAACATAGTGGAAAAGGACTGGATTCCTATCTAAAAAGTAATCCCCGTTTTCTTGTTTTTCAGCATGTCCCTCTTTTGACAGCTTATCCAAGAGTTCTTTTACTGCAGTCGATGATGTAACAAATTGAGTACCTCGAAGACTGATGTTGAAGTAGTTCGCCATCATTCATTGACTGACGGCCCAAGGTAAGTTTAAGCTTATTTAATAAGTTAGTAGAGTTGAGTCACTGATCTTTGTATTAATTGTCAGTTGTTTATATGTATGTAATATAATGACCTCTTTTCTAGTCATATTGATATTCTATTGTTATTATCACAGATAGCTAATCCAGCTATTAGGCAATCGAATCTTGAACAACAGCAAGATTTATCTTGTAACGAACCTGAATCTCTAAAAATCAATAATAACACACGATATTGCAGAATTGCTGGTAAGTACTATATATAAAATGCATACACATGTAAAGGCAGATTTGAGACAGTGACAAAAAGTTTTTGCATCACTCCATTTTCTGAACGTAAAAGTTTCTTGAATAGAACCATAATTCGCATTAATTTATTAAGTTCAACTAAATGCAAAAAAAATCCATACATGTCCAAGACCAACTTTAAGATATCAACGTTAAATATGGACAGTTGTAGTTGTGTACATATGCATTAAGTTCTATAATATCGAAATTAGTGAATCGATATCGATACAATATCGTCGATATCATCGATATCGATACTATATCGTGTATTGGACATAACTAAAAAATCGATTTATAATTGTTTTTAATAAATAACACTAAAAACCTAACACCTATAGTTCCCACAATTTTCAATTAAAATTAAACTGCGACATGAAAAATGTACGTTAAATTTCCACCCCTCCGCCCAAAATATCATTCTTCATGAACTGTCTAAATATGATTTACAACGTAACTGACACTTAATCGGACCACATAAAAACGCATCATAAAATTTACTTACTACTCTTGTACAGAATGAAACGTTATGCCCGTAATGAAATCAAACAAATACCTGTACATTTAAAAAGCGTTAAGTCGTTAACTGTTTAATCCAGTGTTTGACCTAATTGTATATACAATCAAGGATAAAAAAGTTTAGAAGTATTATTAAATTTTATCGACCAATAAGCTAAGGATTATTAAAAACTACACTGAAAAGACATGCCCTTTTTAAAAAACAAAAACAAAGGATGCTTTAAAAATCCAACGATAACAGGCTGTATCAATCTAAGCATTTATAGTTAAGAAATTCCTAATAAAATGAAGACTAAAGAAACATTACAGTAAACCAACAGTCATATAGTCGGTGATATCAAATCTAAAACATCTTCTCAATATGTTTTCTCGAAAATCAAACTTATCATTGAAATACGATGTAATGCAAATAATGAGATGTCATTGTGTCTTTAATTTTTAAAACATATGCGTCCGCGTACGTGTCATCGTTCAGAGAACTTATTAAACAATATTCCTTAATTAAGATACAGATGTTCACAATGTTTTCACACAAAACCGATGTCACAAAGTGCGACATCCAAAGAATTAGTGTTATAGAAAAAAGGTATCTCACAATGGAGATTGATGTATTTTAGTAATTAGATAGTCCTACTTAAGGAACTCATATTCTCTGTGATAAAATGAAAATCAATCTTTGTAGCATTAATCAGTTAATTATACATGTATTGATTATTACAATTTTTTTGTCCAAATGATATAGTCAGTATTTTAACAGTGGATATCTAGTTGTTAACATTTTTGAAAACCCAAATGTAGTCTATAAACAATCATTTTAACGATCTTTTTACAGAAAAGCAAGGTACTGAAGTACTGAAAAGCAGGCTCTTTTGCTGTGACATTATGCATAGTGTGTAGTAAACACCGACAATTTCTCTCTCTCTCTCTCTCTCTCTCTCTCTCTCTCTCTCTCTCTCTCTCTCTCTCATGCATTTAACTTCGACAAAGCCTCAGAGTCTTAGCGACTAAGTTTCAAGGGACCGTTTTGGATAAGGTACCCGTCAATACTTTTGTAAAATAGAGAGTTGCTGTACTTTAAGGCATATAAGTGTTGCTAAAATTTATGAAATGTTTTGAATGAAAAATCATTATCAATAGTTAGAGGGATGTCTCTTGTTGAAGTTGACATGCAATATGTAGGCCCCATATGTTAGGTATATGAGAATCAAAAGTAAAACGCAAAACTCTGACTGCGACTGTTGTGTTGACTTTACACAGTGAAATTGCAAGTGACAGACGGGAGGTAAAATAACACGAAAAGTAGGTGGATGGAACATTGTAAACTATTCACTGGTAAGTTTCTGACATGTTATGTTGCAACATGCACACGGTACGCAAGGTCAACCCTTTGCTGGGAATTAGCTAGGGAAGGTCTAAAAAGCTGAAAATTCATGAAAAATTAGCAAAATACGAAAGGGTCAAAATCTCATAAAAACCGGTATGTAAAAGTTTTTACAGGATTTAACAAGTAATTTTCTTCAGAAATTGGCGATTAGCCTTATAACAAGCGAATTAAAGGTATTAGTGCTGAATGGAAACAGAAATTCTAGTTACAGAGTTCCGAAGACACACATCTCCTGGCTACAATGAACTGTATAAAAACTAACAAAAGACTTGACCTATAGGGCAGGTATTGGTTTCTGTCTTTACAAAAAGCACATCAACCTTTACCGTCGGGCGTTTAGGTGTCAGCTTGTTTAAAATTTATTATTAGTATTGATTAATACTTTTTATTAATTATATATAATGTAAATAGTAGCTCTGTTTTTAACTCAGGTATGTTTTGCCTATAAATGAGTCGTTAACGCAATAATCATCGGTTGGTAAATGAACCTTGTATTGTCCATGCCAGCTGCAAATATCGAATAGAAACGACAAATTTGTTATTCGATATACCGACTTATGTTTTTCTTCTTCATATTTTCCCCAATGCCATAATTCCCTCACCCGATCGTACTGCACACGGCGGATGCAATTTCAGACAAATTCCTTAGTACCGTACAAATCTATGCGGTTATAATGTCATTTATTTCCCAGTTCTAGCAAGTTACATTTTTGACAATAACACTTCACATTATAAATAATTTATTGTAATGTTTAAGTCAATTTAAATATGCTTGTAAACTCTTTGTAATTTTACAGCTATATAATCACATAAATTAAAGACACGTTGTATTTCAGATTCTACCACTAAGATAAAAATATACACAGTTCAAGGGACACAATCATAAGCCTAACTCAAGAGATCCATTAAAGGATATAACGACAAAGCACAATGCCTTATTTGTCTAGTTACTTCATATATCATCAGCATATTTATTGTTTCCACATATGAAACAAATGAGTTAATTTTTTGTCACTTGTTTTACTTCTTTGAAATAGATTAATGATTAATTTTGGTTGTTGGATATCGACAACAAAAGATTGTTTTTGTAGAAAATATTTTGATAATTTCTGTATTAATTTACAAAAATTCTTGGAAAAAATTATTATGTTCAAAATTTGCATTTAAAATCCAGAATGTTCTCACAATATTCTAAATAACGATAACTTTTAAGACACTTAAATAAAATTTAAGAATATTTAATATGTGGTAAAATATAAACATAATTTCTATCTCTTAAAAGGTGAACTATTATTGAATATTTATCAATATAAGTACATGTTTAATAGAATAAATTTAGATGTTAAGTTTTGCATACCATGATAAATAAACCAAAAAGATACAATGTTATAATCAATACACTATTTCTTTCATTTGTTTTCTTTTCATTGTTTTCTTTGCACTTAAATACTTTTTCCTGAATGTATAACAACGATAGAAGGTACTGAAGTTTGATGACAGAGTAGCTATTGGTATTGCTATCAAACACAGGCCAATCAACGCCGTCACAGAAGCCATGATGTATCCGAAAATACTCTTTGGATAATAGTCCCCGTATCCGACAGTTGTTATAGTAACAATGGCCCACCAAATACTAATCCCGATGTTTGGAAATGTCTCTGCGTTATTGAATTCAGCCCAAAACATTCCACAGCCGAATATCGTGGAGAATATTGTAAATACCATCACAAGGAAACTTAGTATTTTCCAACTTTTTTGGAAACACAGTTTAAGTATCTTCATTTCGGCAGTACTTTCGGCCAAGCGGAGGAGTTTCATAACCCGAAGCGAATAAAATCCACCAATTATTACAATTAAAGAATCTAAGTTAGGATTTTCGATTGCTATTTGAGGATTCCTCTCAATATAAATGACGAGAAAACAAAAAACTCCAACAATTACTTCTACAACGTTTTGGATGTTGAGTATAAACGATTTCTTTTGATAAGAAATTACAAATCGTATCAAAAGATCAACCAACAGCAACGCATTACATGTTCCTTCCAGGATGACACTTTCAATTGGAGCAGCCTTGACGATGAGCGTTTTACGTTTGGGGTTGCTAAAGAATAAATTGTACGTTGCATTGTTTGGTAACGTAGGAATGCTTTCACGATCCATCCGGAAGTC
Source organism: Magallana angulata (assembly GCF_025612915.1). Taxonomy (NCBI): domain Eukaryota; kingdom Metazoa; phylum Mollusca; class Bivalvia; order Ostreida; family Ostreidae; genus Magallana; species Magallana angulata. Next base: position 47,297,343 of record NC_069115.1, read on the forward strand.
ATCGTACATATTAATAACAAAACATGCAGTAGTTGTGAGGGTCAATGCAGCCACAATTACAAACCAAATCTGAAGTGATACAAAGTCAATTTTATAGCATGCAATTGATTCCGAATATTTACATTCAATATCGTTGCTAACATTGACTTTAGGTAATATCAATCAAAATTTTACACCCGGTCGATATTGAGTGCAATTTTGCAGATAAGCTCCAGAGTACATTATATAAATTAAAGAATTGACGTTTGAGTCAAAATAATCGCAAATATTATTTCCTAAACATGCCACTTTATAAAACAATTAAGGTAGTACTACATGCACCACTTTAACGTTTAGTATCACGGAAGAGATATCCACATGATTGTTGATATTTTATATATCTCTAATTATATTAAATTTCCTATTAAAGGGACATGGTCACGATTTTGGACAAATTTTATTTTTCTGTTTTTATTATTTGCAATGCTTTAGGAATGCATTTCTAATGATCAAATGAAATTTTGGTGCGAGTCGTTGAGTTTTAAGCAAGATACAGGGCTAACAATTCTTCGACATGTACACAAGGCTCCTGCCCTGTTTTTGTATACATAGGTTCAATATACCATTAAAGATCTTTTTAAAGCTGATTTGTCTATAATTATTAATTTTAGGCATAAATAAACAGTTCCTAACGATTAACACATTCATTTTAGGTCTAAAACTGGAATTTTTTACTTCAACATTTAAAATGTAAACAAACGTTTTGTTTACAAAGCCGAGAATTTTAAGCTCTGTAACTCGCTTATAACTCATCAAATGACACTCAAATTTTGGTTTCCTTTAAAAAATGCCTTACTGAAGCATTGTAACCATTAAAATCGAAAAAATAATTTTTGACCAAAATCGTGACCATGCCCCTTTAAAGTATAAATAAATAATTTACCTTTCCTAAAAGGCATGAAAATGGATCAGCTGCTGCTTTATTAAGAGTGTCCCTGATGTTCTGTAATTTATTTTTTGAAACAACAATCCTCTCCTCAGGTAAAACTCCATTAGTAAGATGTTGTTCTAGTTTTTCTATTTCCTCATAACTAGACAAGTTGTCATCAAACAATACTTCATAGCAACAGTTAGGTACAGCGTCCACCGGAATCATCCAAAACTCCAGTTCCTCTCTCGCCTCAATCGCACAGATTCCTTTTGGAAGATGGAATTTGCGACCAGAAAAGTAATCCAAAACGTAGTGGAAAAGGACTGGATTCCTATCTAAAAAGTAATCCCCGTTTGTTTTAATCTCAGCATGTCCCTCTTTTGACAACTTATCCAGTAAATCTCGCACTGAAATAGACGATGTAATAAATTGAGTACCACGAAGACTGATATTAAAGTAGCATGTCATGTTTGACTGACCAAAGAGTAAGTGAGTTTTGGACTGTTTGTCTGTAGTGCATAGTTACAAGCATTCGTATTTAATGGATGTTGTTAAAAATTTATGATTTTGAGGGTCGCTTGTTTGTACTTTATTGTTATTATGACAATAGATGATCAAGGTACATTAATCAATGCCAGTAAAATCCAAGCATTGTTCATGTGATAGTGCGAGTTTTTAAATAAATGACGTCACTTTAGTTGATATCTATGTATAAATTGATTATTACAATTTCGAAATGAAATGAACGCCTAAAACTCTTATAACAGGATCAATGACCAATATATACAATTTATATGATAAACGCAAAACATTTGAAAAATATGATATAGCGGTAATTTCTCAACCTTTTGTGTTTAGCAGAATCGAACAGATATGATATTCCATAGTCATCCACTTTCAATAGAATTGAAAAAAAATGATATTCCGTATTGGGGTTATAAATAGAGAAAGAATTAATTAATAAAAACTATAATATGTACTTCGGCTACTTTTCAATTATTTATTGGCTTTTGGAAGATTTATCAATATTTTGAATAAAATAATCCATGTTTTATGAAGAGCATGAGACTTATTTCTATCAAATAATAAATCGAGTTTGTAATGGTCAGAAAATAGGGATGACATTGCTTGCTATAACTTTAATATACTTTAATGTGATTAGTATCACAGCAAAGTTAGTATAGACGTTATAATAGTATAAAATATAGTTTAGTATAAGATAAACCACCTTAGTTTTTCACGCAAAAGAGAATAAAGGGAAAACAGAATGTTGAAAATAGAATAAAAGTAAGCTCCGAGATTTTTGAAAGTGAAAAAGAGCACTATAATGAAAGTTCTATAAAATATCATAAATGGTGTTTCATCAGTTTTGCATTCGGAGTAAATGTCATCCTTAACATTTTATGAACGCTGATCTGGAAGGAATAAACAATAATTCGGGTAAAAAGACTATAGAAACTCAATATACAAAGCTAATAAATAAAAATAGATCCATTTTACCAAAACCTTGGACTTTCAGTAGGATTTAGCTATCTTTTTTTCCCGCCAAAACAAGTCAAAAATGACACTGGTTTCAAATGAATACTACACAGATTGCGTAGTATTAGCTCAAAAGCCAGGCAACTCTTGTTGATTTCAAAGAGCTATGGTTGAGTGACGAGCAATGAAATAGACAGGAACACGTCCAATTGCTGCTTGACACAACAACTATAGTCCACGGTCTTGCTAAAATAGTTCTAAGATGCTGATGTGGATAATAGCGTTTTGGTTCCAAAAGCAATTTAGGTACGTGCCCAGATATTGTGATATGAAAATATTGGGAGCACCACTCTGTTTCCATCAACAGAATGATAAGATTTGATGTTTATTTTTCTCCGTTGAGAAATAATTTCTATGCAAAGGGACCCAACCCGTCGTTTCTTATCGTGTTTGATATGTCTTTCGAGACAGTGTGGCAATAATTTATAATAATCTGTTATAAGAAATTTTATTTGAATAAACAAATACTTACTTACATAGCTAAGAATTTATTTTATGTTTTATTTTGCGAAGCCGTATATTTTCATTTTTACATTGAACTGTTTTACATTAATGTAAAGACAGTTTATTGTATACAAAGAGCGTTTCGTTGCATTTTGAGAGTTAACTTTGCTTTAATGCATTTATGTTCTGCAAATATTGTGATAAATGTTGCATTTGATCTTATTCATTTCATTTTCATGGTCATTGAAATTAGAATAAGAATATACATTAGTTGTTTTTTTTTTTATCACATATTTTGTTCTCATTTACACTAAAAAAATACTGAGTATGAGTTCATATGAAAATAGAAAACATCAGGTTCAAATATAAAAATTCATATTTTTATTGAAAGTCAATGAATCAAAACTAGTTTGCTTGATTAAAGTCTGTTGGATGGCGGTAAAGTATGTTTATGAATTCCTGTTTCAAAAAGTTATATAAGAAATACAATTTTGTGTGCTTTCTAATAAAATGCAGAGACCGGATTTGATTTGATTTGATTGCAGTCAAGAAGTATAAATTCAAACTCATACATGTAACCAATGCCAATATTATTCAACGTAGAACTTTAAGCAGATAAGAAAAGGACAACTGGGTCTGTTCTTATAAAAGAGGTCATTTGGTGCCGGTGTTATATAGTGCCTTTTCCCCTAGCCATCTTTCCCCCCGGAAAAATGGCTATATAGCAGTTCTTCCCCCCGGAAAAATGGCTATATAGCAGTTTTTCCCCCAGGGAAAGCTGACTATATAGTGGGCTTTCCCCCTTTTTATAGCCAGATTACCCCCACGGAAAACCTACTATATAGTGGATTTTCCCCCTTCTTTTACATTCCGGCCATGTATATGGTGGACCATTCGTGGCAATATATAATTTGCAATAATTTATATGATATCAATTTCTCATAGAAAAGGATAATTATGGCATTTATCAATACATAGAATAAAATAGTATTTCATGGTTTTTTAACCCCAAATATGAACTAAGGCACGCGCCTCCATAACATTCATGTGTCATCGTCGTTTATTTCACTTGTTTTTACACCTTTTTGAAACACCATTTACACGGATTTCGGAATACCTCGAATCTTTTTCATCTAATCGATTTCAAGGGTAATTAAAAAAAAAACCAACCCCCAACAAACCACCACATCTATTGTGATGAGCTGACTTATTTTTTTTTTAAATATAAGCTTGGTCTTCTAATCAACTAACAAGTTACAAAAGTCGTATACATGTATGCGCTTAGGTTGGTTATTTATTTTTGATTTTCGGTTGCCCCTTTTATGAATAAAAGTTTATTGATTTATTTATCTAGTTATTTATTATATCATTAGTCATCTTATTTAATATAAAATTTTCAGTGTCATCTACTAGTGGTATAACACTATCACTGTGAAAATATGGTTAAGTGGTCATCTCTAGAATATGAGATTCGGATCCCCACTTATAGAACACTTTTCAATCATTATAACGGGGTTTTAAACATCGGGCCCTGAAACATCAATGGCCCCTACCCTGAGGGCTGAAATTTTCAGAGTCATCTACAAGTGGTAAACCACTGCCACTATGAAAATATGGTGATATGGTCATCTCTAGTTTATGAGACATTGGACCCTTAAGAATATGCACTATAATCATTATAATAGGATTTTAAAAACCGGGCTCTGAAACATTGGAAACAAAATCTCTTTAAAACAGAGGTTTAGCCTGGATGAAATTTTCAAAAACAGACAGACAGTCTGATAGATTTATCAAAAAATTCTTTAAACATTCTTGCTTAGTACAAATTCAGAACACAGAATTATGCATATAAGTGTATAACTTGTAAAACCAAGTATTTTTTTCAATTAATTACCTAAATTTAGTTTTATGTGTAATTCCATTACACACGTGTTCAATTTTCAGCATAGTCTATAAAAATTATAAATTGGCAAAACGAAACTTAGCCTTTATAGATGAATTCAGTTGTACATGTATGCAACCTGGGAGTGTAAAAACATTAATTTTAATCCTTGCTGGATTTCCATCAATATTTTTTATAAAATCTGAACCAAAAACGTGAGGGAGAAACCCTACTATGGGGGAAAAGCTACTATATAGTAGCTTTTCCCCCCAGGGGGAAAGGCTACTATATAGTAGGTTTTCCGGGGGGAGAAGCTACTATGGCGGAAAAACTGCTATACAACACCGGTAAAACCTTAGATTAACACACTGTTACATTGAATCCTTGTACCTCATTAAGTTACATGTACATATATCTAGTTCAGGAGTTTTTGGACGAAGTTCTATGCAATTTATAAAAGAACACGAGACTCTTCATTTTTTCATTTTTGTGTGCTATTTTTTCTGTTGTATATATTTTGTGTTTTCAACTCAATCGGGCACAAAAATGGCCAATAGATTAGTGTTGTTAAAACAAAAGTTGAACCCGTTGTGATATAAGCGAGAGTTATTTGCAACTATTCAATGGATTTGTACCTAGTCGAGCCGGAAAAGTGACTCATGATAATAAACATCGACTTCTGAAATTAGAAACTAAGGAAATAAAAAAAATATATATGTTAATTAAAGAAGGATAGAATTAGGTCTGACACCTTACTTTCTAAATTAAATGAAACAATAAGGAATAAAAATGACAATAATTAATTATCATGACACCATAAAATCACACACACTATCGAATTTTATATCAAATTTTCAAAAGACTATCAAAAGACTGCTTAAACCAAAAACAGTTTCTTTGCTAACCTCAAGCATCTAAAATACTATAGCCTTTTATTCATATATGTCAGAAGCATTCCCAATCTTTCTATTTCCAACACGATTTTTTTTATGTTGTTAAAAAAAAGTATGGAAACATTTGTTTTCATCCCTCATCAACGGTGTTCATTAATATTCATCCAGAGACCCGGGTTAATATGTTCACATGAACTGTTGTAGAAGCCAGAGGAGGTTGTTTTTACTCAAATCAGTTGATGTTTACCCGGAAATACTATTAGCGATGAAATATACATGTATAGGGAATGTACTCTTTTTCACGCATGTAAATACAGGAGATGATGTAAACGTAAGAAGGCATGGTTCATGGCATAAACACTATATATAGGTCGTCATTGGCAGGCTGGAAGTTGTCTAAAACTTATAATACCATTCAAACAATTGCTTTATGCAAAACTTTTTGGTAATCCTAAATATTCTATGACAAATTTTATCAAAAATAACAAAAATATGTACTGAAGTTTTTTTCTTGGCTCAGAAATACACCTTTGTAAACAGTAGATTTGTTCAGCAATTTACAGCCATGTTTATAAAGTCCTTAACAGCCCTTTATGTAGTTGAAAACAGGGTCGATATTCTGTGTATAGTAAAACTACGTGGCAACTCTAGCAGTGTTTATAAAACTCGATTGAAAAACTAAACAATTCGCATCATGCATGAAAAATCTAAATGTTCACAGATATATTACATCAGACTTTTACAATACTGTTAATATACTCGTCACTCGGGTAACTGTTTGCAATTTGTGAATGTCCGTCGTCGGTCGTGCTTTGTCTGTTAACAATTTAAAATTTTTATTTTCCTCTTGAAAACTACATGACCAATTATTTTCAAATATGGTATGATGCTTTGTCAAAAAAATAAAATATTGACAAAATTTATCTTTTGGCTTGCAAAACAAATTAAGTTAAAAAGAAACATACCCCCCAAAAAAAACCAAACAACGAAGACCACAAATCTAATTTCCTGTATGTTCGATTTGCTAAGGTAAACTTTTACGTAGTATGATGTCTTTACGATGCATTGTTAAAAAGTTGTGTTTTTAACATCGAATTATTTTTTTTTTTATAAATAAATTGAAAAATCCCTAATGTCAACTGAAGACATCTGTAAGTTTCAAGTTTCGATCTCTAACAGTTTCAGATGACCAGCGATAAAATACCCTACTACATCAATTAAAATGTTTCTTGATACCATCATAAATTAAAGAGATATGAAAACTCATTTATTACAAGGCTGTAAAATGACATTGACATTTGAACTTTGTGTCACTTTAATTGATCGGATAAGGTACACGCTTCAATCCCAAGTGGTTCGATGTCTCTACGAAGTATGGTAAAAAGTATTAGTGTTTTCTTGAATGTTTGAACCTTTTTAGGGTTATAACTGCTAGAAAGGTGGCCTCGGGCCCATTCAGTATTGATTAATTGAAGGGGCCTCTTAGTAAACTAAAGACATTGGTAAGGGTATCAAGTCTTTACCTCTAACGGTTTAATAGTAGAAGCGATTACAAGCATTTTGTACACTAGGGACAATACTCTTAAAATATTTCAAGGTTGACATTGAAGGGTCATATTTTGGAATGTATTAAGAAGTCATACTACATCCATAAAAAAGGTTTCCTTATACTACCATATATAAACAAAAGGAATAAGAAAACTCATCATATTAATGACTTTTAACATTATGTCATTTAGATTGGCAAAGGAACACGCATCAATCCCAATTGGTTTGATATCTCTACAACGTATGGTTGAAATGTTAAGTTTTCTTGACTGCTTGATAGATTAAAAGAACAAGAGACATTTCCTGTTAATAATATAATGTAAGCCAATTATTTAGATCTATTGAAAATCATTAGCAAGATTTCACTGTTGTTTTTTGTGTGAAAAGAAAAAAAGGTTCAATTTTATGATTAATTTAAAACCAATAGAAAAACCAATCCTTTAACAAAAATATGCCCAATTCGAATTTTTAGAATAAGAATTACATCAAACAACAAACATTTTGAAAAAAAAATGCAATTACATCAGGTTGCGACGGAATTTCACAACGAAGACTGTAACTACCCTGGCCAAACCCAGGGAAACGCTACCTGCCTAGAGGGATGACCTTCCTCGACCTGGTGCAATAGAGTCCCCGCATCTGAAACGCAAAATGTGTAAAAATGTCGTAAGAATATATAGGCATCTTAAGGTGGCTCTATACACCACTTTTTGAAGACGCAGTGCGCAAAAAAGTAAATCTGGAAGAATGCAATTCCGGTACTGGCTGATTTAAACTGTGGCGAATTATATGGGGACTGCTCTTTTGAAAATTTGTTATATAAATAGATTTAATTTAATTGGAAAATTAATTTATTAACAAGTAAAATGGTATGTGACACCTTCACGTTGTGTCGTATTATTTATCGAAATAAACAATTAAATCAAGTATAGTTTTTAACATAGTAGTTTCTTTCCTAGTTTCTTTCACCGACATCTTACAGCGTATCGCAGTAGGGTAGTGGGTTCACTACGCAGTACAGTTAAGGCGGTCAATAAAAATATGGGCAAATTTTTGTGATGAAAACACGTATACTTTAGTTAAACTGGCATGTCCTTTTTAAAAACAATAACAGTCACTCAAATGCAATATATTTCTAAAATATATATATAACAGTACAATATTTTATGTTCATAGTGGTCACGTGATATGGCAGTCGCATGGTACAAGCAGATGTATTTGTGGTTTTGAGGTCATTTAAAAAATTCAATATTGCAAGGGCATAATCATGTCAAAATTCACAACTGAATTATGAAATAACTTGATGTTATATCGTAGATTTTGAAAAACGGTGCGAATTTTTTAAGATAAGAATATTTGTCAGTAGAAACCGTAATTTATAATGCATATGTTGAATAATTTTGAAGGTCACAGGGTTAATTTCATTAAAAAATAATTAATTTGTAAGATTTTACAAGGATCGTAGAAGTTTTTAAGTTACATAGCATATTTCAAATTCATAAGTAAAAGTTTGTCGGGATCAGGTAAGTGTATGCCCTTGCAATTAAGTGATTTATTTAGGTACTCAGATTTTAGATATACGATATTTTATACAAAACCGAGGTGGCTTCTTTATACGATGCATACTTTTAACAAAATGAAAATAAGACTATATAGGTAGCATTCTACTGATAATAATTTTAAACAAAATATTCATTTATACTTTTCCGTTAATGTATGACATTTATTTTTCTTCGCTATAAAATTGCACGATAGCCTTCAATGATTTAACTTAATGCGTCATTTTGAAACATATGACGTCATATTTTGTAGTACAGCGAGAACGACATCTCGCTTATTTTTCAGTGTGTACGATATAACGGACATCAAAATTGTAAGTAATAGCATTTGTTGTTTTTAATTAAAAGATTAGTATAAGTTAATTTTACTAATAAATAGATTAATAAGTACTTTCGAGGTTTGTAATATACTGTGATGTCATAATGCACATTTCCCGTACTTTTTGTCTGAACGGAGTTTATTGACAGCCTTAACTGTGCTGCGTACATATGTGGAGGTCATGAGTTCGAATCCCGTTGAGGACGATGACATTTTTAACTTTCCAAAATTTTATAAAACGTATTTTTTGGTTGAATACTGTGAAAGAAAATTCTAAACCGGTGAAAGTATTTCAATTATAATAAACTTTAATCCATATTAATATCGACAGATGTTCCTTAGCATTTTAAGGGGATGGGAAGGTGGCTTTGAATTTCTCTCATGTTGGGATATATAAATCCTATTAGTTAATTTTCCCCTTTATTTATTTGACTTAGTTTTGCATTTAAGCGAATATATTCACTTATATAGGCCTATAATGAAATATGTATGTATTTATTATTCCAACATGATATTTAGAAAATTTTCTTCAACTAAGAAATAAAAAGTCCCCTAGGTGTTTGGGCTTTGGGACTCAGGAAGGATTACTCTCACCAGAGGAACTTTCACACCAAATAAAATTTAAAATATTTTTTGTGTTTATTTGCAATTATTTTCATTCAATTTTTTTATGTCACATTTATTAAAATACATTTTTCTTATAACATCAAGCAGCTTTTTCAGATGATTTGTCAACAGAGTAAGAAAATATGAAAAATTATGTTTTGGGGAAATACTAAAAAAAATTTCAATAATAACAATTTTGAATGTTAAGAAGTGTTATATTTTTTTTAGGTGTCCGAAGTTAATATCCATCATCTGACAAAAAAACTTCTCTCAATTTGTTAATAGTTAAGTTTTTAAAAATTATTTTACAAAAAACACGAAAAAACATTAAAAAAAATTCTTTAAAAATACCTATAGTGTCCCCATTATCATTTTAATGTTTGATAAGTATATGTTTTGTGGTCTTCTATTGAAAATTGGAATAAACTGTGGGTGTATAGAGCCACCTTAAATATCTAATCTCTGCACCCACTAAATAAATGTAGAAATAAAGCAGTGTGGACTGACAGCTGTATGTGACCTTTACTCTAAGACAATCCTGAGCTAAAAGTAGAACCTAAGATAAGAAACATCGTGTGAAATATATTAATGAACTTCCTTAAAGTAAATATATATATAAGATCTTGTAAGACTATTGCAAGTATAATCAATTCAGAAGGAGAAAATGAAAATATCAGTTTGTGTCCTTTTATGTATCATAATTTCCTATAGTATCTGCTCTGCAAATTCAACTAATTTGAAAGCCGAAAATGACATCCAGGAGTTAGCCAATAGACTAGCGTTGTTAGAGCAAATTCTCTTGCAGGAACACCATAACGGCTATAATCCGAATCATCCACCAATACCATTAACCTATGGATTCTTAAATAGCCGAGATGAGAGTGTAATCCAAAATTTTCAACGTCGACTTCAGATACTAGAAGATAAACTGTTCCAGCATGAAAAAGATTCTGACGACAAAAACCATTACAATAAAAGAATTCAGTTCTTGGAAACGGAGCTCTCAACGGTAGTAAAACAGCAAGTCAATGATGCCAGCCATATTGAAAAACTTCAGATGATGGTAACTGACCAACTCAACTCTATTTCTGAACTAAAAGAGGAGATGTTTCATAAAAAGAAGACTGGCACTGCCACTTTACTTCCTGATGTAATTGGTACCAAACAGGACGAAGTCGACACCGCTGATGAAGTAACAAAGGTTTTGAATAATAAAAAGACAAAAAATGCAATTTTTTCCAGAAGTACACACCCCAAACGTGATCCCAGAGAATCTAATCTCATCAAAAGTAAGATAATTTTACATATAATCATTCCTACATTTCTTATGTAATCGTTCTTTGAATCAAGAAACCATAAATATTTGTACCTGTATTTAAATGTTGAAAATGTTAAAATCAAACCAAGAAACGTCTGAAAAGAAAAAATGTTTTTTTTTCACCTTTAGGTAATCGATCTCTTTATTACTGACTTCATAGGTTTCTCTCAGGGGTTTGATGCTAAGAAAAAGATTTTAAAAATTATAAAGGTTAAGAAGTAGAGATATTGAAAATAATTTTTTAATCAATTGTTTGCTTTCTAGAACGACTGCCGTCACATACCGTAACCACAACCAGTCCTCACTTACCACATACGGCAAACATTATAGCATTTTACGCTTATATTTCTGCAATCACCCCCGTAATTACTGATCAGCGTACCTTGGTTTATGATGTTGTAAAAGCGAACAATGGAAACGGTTACAACCCTACAACAGGAGTTTTCGTTGCTCCAGAAACTGGGGTTTATGTGTTCACCTGGACAATAAGAGAAGCCAGCAATTGTTATCATTCAACTCAGTTGATGGTAAATGCAGCAGAAATGGGAATAATTCACCTTCACTCAGTTGTAGATGGTGACTTTTCAGCGACTGGAATCGTGGTCACCCATGTTAATGCAGGAGATGATGTCTATGTTAGGACGCATGAATCATGGAATCATTGCTTTATCGTCAGCAATGATGCAGGAAAATCGTCATTTGCTGGGTGGAAATTGTCTTAATGACTACAAATGATTAAAAAAAAAAAGAAAGATGATTCTTGTTTAAAAAGAAATGTTTTGTGTTCTCAACAAAAACGTTGTGTTCAGAATTTATGTTTGTGTGTTAAACTACCTGATTGTCGCACAATGAAAAAAAAAATAAGCGACTTGTCAAGGTCCCATATAAACACTAATGCTTTCCTGACACGATGCAACCAAAACAGGATGATGGGTATAGACAGACATGGGCACTTAAATTAAAGATACCCGATATTTTGACGATAAAAACAGGTTCACATTGGATAAAAATTGTCTCCTCTTTTAAGATATGACAAAATAAAAATGTCACATTTTCTTTCTTTGTTTTTTTTAAGTCATCATTTAATTGAGAGTTAACTCAAACGCAAAACTTCGAAAGTGTTGTTATTCAAACTAATCATTTTATTTAACCACTCCGGTCCACATTTATATACAAAAATGAAGTGAAATATACGGGCATATGCGTCAACAATCGTTCTATCTTGTCGGAGTACTTTAGATTCACATCAAGACGATAGGTTACAGCTTGTAATTTCACATGAACTAAAGGAACCTTAAATTCTTTATAATCAGCTCCCTGTTATGGTAAATACAGCGGAAATTGGATTAATTTACCTGCAAGCATTTTCAGACGGTGATTTTGTAGGGATTGAGTACTTTTGAGAGCGATATTGTGGGTGAATCATCTTTTACAGCAAGTTTTCTTCAATAATTGACAAACTTCATACACTCGGAAAGAAAATACAGTCGTCTTATGGCAGTTTTGATTTAATCTACTTTTATGCTATGTCAAGGTTGTATAAAGGGATGATTATATAAACTTCAAGACAGAAGAACGAAACAAACAAATAAACAAACAAACAACAACAACCAGACATGATAAAAAAATTGATTTGTGTATTAAATACAATGAGAGTACAAGGAAGGTGTGTAGGTGAAATCAGGTTGTCAATGCTCATAATTGGCTTATCTATTAGACGTCGTGAAAAAAATCTGAATTTTAAATGCGTAGTATTGGTGGCTTTGTCATGTGATTGCATACAAGAATGAATTTCACTGATGTGTACACAGCAACAAAACTAATCTTTTCGTCAATAAACTAACGAAATCTATACATAACGATAAATTTACATTCCTCTAATTGAGTACCAAAGAGTGTTTTTTTTGTAAAATAACCAAGTTTTAAGTGCCTAAGTTAGTTTGACATTTTTTTTAAAGGTTATATTTGGTATTTGAGATAAAATGGAGGCGGACAACCTTGTTGCAATGTTTCCGTGCTCACTGCTAATTTCTTACGCATAGACGACCGGAGCAAGATCAGTGGTACATAAAACAAACAGTTAACAAAGATTCAACAATTCATATATACATTTGATTTCTTTTGGTAAATCTTCTATTGTTTAAAACAAGAACCCAAAATATGGGCTTATATACCATTCATAAAGTGTTTATGATCAAAAATTGGAAATAAAAAAAATGCAAATTAAAGATGTGACCAAATGCAATTTTCTTTTAGAGGGACAAAGGGACATTGCTGGTTACATAACAACAAAACTTTATAATAAACGTGATGACTTCAATTTTTTCTATAGTCAACTTTCCTTGCTTATGTAGCAATGTACCTTCATCACCCTTATATGGACTTTTGTCTTTTGAATTGAACATTGATTAAATAAAATGGATTAGACACAAGTTCTAAAAGAGTTAGGTAGTCTTCTCCTTTTTGTCTCTAAGTTCATTCGATACCCAAGGGCATGCTTTATGTATGAACAATTCTAAGGCGAGGCAAGCTACTGGCAAAAAAGTTGATAAAACAAGACAACCAACAGTCTCGATTGAAGTCATTTCCTAGTAAGTTCTTTGGTCGGAACAACCATCTTGTCAGTAAAAACGAGCTTCCACTGGGTCGCATGCTGACTGCCTTTTTTTCATACTTATTGTTAGACCGTAATTAAACACCTAATTGTCTACAGATCTTTCCGTTTTCCCGACTACGACAAAGAGATGGGTGTGACCGGTCAGCAGAGACTGCTTACTCCTCCCTGGCACCTGATCTTACCTCTAATTTTTTTTAGAGGTCCGTGTTTGCTCTGCTCCTGTGTTGTATTTTTCTTTTGGACTTTTGATTTTGAACTCTGTCTGTTATCACCACATGACATTTATCAACTCGTTGTGATTGTTAAAATGCCAAGTGTGACATATTTGGAAATATATTTTTAATATTAGATTAAGTCGACAAAATTCCACACCGTTACATCAAAGACAATGTAAAACATCTCTCTAACCAAGTTTTCAAAACATACTTTAAATTGTCTCTTCGTTATATTGGGAAAGCTTAAAAAAAACAATCAGTATCTTTAAGACGGTTTGGTTTTAAAAATGTTTATCAGTGTCTACACGTACGGGATCCTTACTCAACCTCAATTATTTCTGATAGTTTGCAAGTTTTGTAAAAATGAAGTCTTAAGATGTAAAATGACAAAACGATGGAAGAGAACAGCAACACCTTTTTAAAAGCTGTTTCACAAGAACAAATTAAACAAAAACGTTTTTATCTGGGTTGCATTATAAAAGTTGGGAAGTCATACAAAACGAAACACTTGTCGCTGTAGTACTAAAATCATGCAATCAAATTATTACATCTAGCTTCAAAACAATCTTAGTAAAGCGTAACATTTCAATTCTCCTGGGTTGATCAACCTTTCTTTTCTATTTCTATATATCACAGCGACGTTAGTATACATTTTGACCGACTTTATCATTATTTGTCGACGTCCCTGTTTGATAATGTCAGTAAGGTTTCAGATAAGAATTGGTGGACCATAGATCAATTTGAAATTCATGATTCTGTTTTCAGAATCAATCATGAACAAAACTATTAACATTCTCTTGTCTCTCTTTTACCTGTGCGTTAATTGTGTTTCAGTCTCTCAAGAATGGAATACACTAGATGTTTATGCTTTTCAGACGCTGACCAAAGCAAATGAGAGATGGATTCGCGAAACTGAAAATCGATTGGAGAAAAATTGTGATAAAAAGATTCAATCTTTAGAAAAAATTGTTAAGGAACTCTCAAAGCAAGTAAAACAACAAGCACTGTATCAGGAACATACTGAAAAACTTGAGCTTATTGTTCGTGAACAAGAAAAAACTATTTCTAAATTAAAAGTCGAAAGGATGCATATTAAGAAAGTTGGCACTGTAAATCGAAATGTCCTTGTTCCAACAGAAGATGAACGCGAAAAAGTCCTGACCACTGAAGGTGGTGTTCTTCGCCAACCAGGAGTTAAGCAGTGTATAAGAAGCTTCATGAAACAAAGTAAGATTTCCCTAATTGATTAAGGATTTGGTGAGTGACAACTTTTGTTTAGTTTACATTTGTATTAAGAAAAACCCAAGATTTCTAAATTTTGAAATTTTGGCATTAAAGTTAAGATTTCTTTGTTCAATTATAGTGACGTATACAAGAATTGATTATTTTTGCATTGCGTGAAATGAATACAACTGCAAGAAGAGATGTTTAGAAATACCTCGATTTTAAGATATGACAAAAAAAATTGAATGATATTTTTTAGAACATTGATATAGAAAAAAAATGTAAACAATGTCATACATTTTAAATATTTCTGATTTTTAGAGAGATTGCTTTCCCCAACGACCTTGCAACCACCAATCACGTCTAAAAATATAGCATTTTACGCATATATGTCAAAATCAACTCCCTCTATTTCTATTCAATATCCTATAGCTTTTGATATTGTTAAAACTAACAACGGAAACGGTTATCACGCTTCAACAGGAGTGTTTATTGCTCCTGAGACAGGAATTTATGTGTTTACTTGGACTATCAGAGAATATAGCAATTGTCGGCATTCAACTCAGTTAATGGTAAATAATGCCGCCATCGGAGTAATTCATGTTGATACAGGATCCAGTGGTGACATGCCAGGGACAGGAGTCGTGGTCACGCATGTTAACACAGGAGATGACGTATATGTTAGAACGTATGTAGTATATAATAATTGTCAAATTTTTAGCGATATCGCAGGACGGTCATCATTTGCAGGCTGGAAACTGTCATAAGAACAAATCAGAAATAAAACTAAAACGATAAAAATGTTGTGATCTTTGATTTTTAGAAATGTCGTTATAAACGAAGATCCTTGTACAGTACTATAAGATTTTAAAAGCATAATCCCGATAAATTTCAGATTGTATATTTGTTTAATCCAGCAAAATGAAAAGATTCCATGAATTACATCTTCTGATGTTTCTTTATTTCTAAGTCGGAGAGACATTAGTCATTATCTGCTCACTGTAAGTGACTTCTACTTCAAAACCTCCAGTTTACATTGAATTGTTAAACTAAAGCAATCAGTAAATATCAAATTGCTAGAATGTTATTTAAAAAAATCTTTGCAATTTAATTGTTGTTGATTTAAACAATCATTGCATTTGTTACGACGAAAGTGACACCCGTAGAATGTTCACCGAATGTCACTTTTCAACGTATATAGAAAAGTTACAAACTTTTCTGTGTAATAGTTTGATATTTTCATAGAATGTGTGTTCTTATGGTCATCTTATCTCGCATTGATAGCAGATGATCTCATAGAAGGTTGACCCTGTGTCAGGTCTTGATAGAGAGAAGTTGTAATGTTAAAAACACAGTTAATGCAATGAAGTGTAACGGTGTACACTACGTGCCCCCAGGCTGTGTTTTAGTCACGGGGTTCACACGTTTGTATATACACACGACACCAGAATACCGTTATTTCATCCAACAGAAAATTAATTGTAAAAACATAAAACTTGTGTAAAAACACAAAGCATTTAATTTATTCAACACCCAAGACCAGTAATTCCCATGAACGCAGACATGAAGAATTTACAAAAATTCCGTCATATTACATTCTACCCGGTTTCGTTTTCTTTTTTACTACGCAATAAGAGTTTCCAGGGTCCATACACGAACGTGGGAAAAAATTCTTTTGATTGGGGTAGTAAAGAAATACCTCGTACAGAACTGTACATTTTATTACTCACGATGTCATTTCGAAATTTATCGACGGGACAACTATCGAACAATAGTTCAAACAGATGTAAAAAAACCAAAACCTAATAATCAACTGCTACAACAGTACAATGGATAAAAACAGTGGATTTTATATTTTACTGTTTAATCTTTTCAACTCTTGAGTCTACGATTAGCCGATCCCGGGGGATAGGCCGGGGCTCGCTCATCGGAGAAAAAAATACCGGCCTATGCCCCGAAAAATACGGTACATGTTGAGACAGACTTTGACACATAAACAAAACAGTTTTCTTATTCAAATGTCATAAAAAACACAACACAAATCCTTGATCAGATCCCGTGTTTGTCGTAATTATTACAAATAACTCATCAAACATCTAATTCATTCAAGTAAAAAATGTTAAACTATTTGGTGGACTACTTGAAATGTTTAGATATATTTTTTTTTTACAAATCATTAGTTAGAAATCAGACCAACACATACATGCACTAATGCAAACCACAATAGATATGAAAGTCAGAGGAAAAATTATCAATGTACTTTTATTTCCTGTCGATTGGTGACCTACGTAATGGCCTAAAAGTTGTAATGTTCATAAGGGTTTCATTCTTTGACCTCCTTTAAGGTGCAGAGATAAGAACATTTTGTTTCAGTGCTTGGTTTGTACAGTTTATAGAAACAAAATGACAATAACTAACTTTCTTTTGTGTACCATCACTTTTTGTAGTGTCTCTTTTGCTGTTTCAATGCAATCGGACACAAAAGATGATATCCGGGAGTTAGCACGAAGATTAGCGTTGTTAGAACATAAGTTTGTGCAGGAACAGCATAGAGTCCATAATCCAACATACCCGCAAATATCACATGGATTTATAAATAGCAGAGAAGAAAACACCATAATTCGTGACTTACAACTTCGTCTTCAGATACTAGAAGATAAACTTTACCAGCATGAAAAGCACTTTGATGAAACAAAACATTGCAATAACCGAATTCAGTCTTTGGAAAATACTGTTCAGGAACTCTCAAATCTAGTTAAAAAGCAAACCCAATACACCAAGTATATTGAAAGGCTTGAAACAATATTAACTGACCAACACATTACTGTTTCTGAATCAAGAGAAAAGCTTCAGAAGTCCGCCACTTTACCTGTTGATGAAAACGAAGGAAAACAGGATGAAAACACCAATATTGAAGACATCAGTGTGGCAAGTGATAACAAGACAAGTAATACACGTTATATTAGTAGCATAAACTCCGAGAGTAATCATAAGGAATCTAACTTTATCAGAAGTAAGAATTTTTTTTTTACACGTTATAATTATCATTATAAAGAAAGTCGGGATAAATTGTTGTTACCTAGATCTGGGGGTCAAAAATAGGTAAAAAAATATTTTTTTAACAAATACTTATTCCTCGAACTCCTTTTAAATTTTCAACAATAGACCAATTATTTCTTTATATACTAGCGGAAAAAAGAAACTTTGCATTATTCAATATATGAAAAAACATTTATGAATAACAATGAACAAATTTTATTTTTTGTAATACTGTTAACACATGTATTCGTAACAACATCTCATAACACATTAATGTCAACGTCGAATAACGTCAATTTCAGCACACTCGAAAGTCACTGTTATTTGAAATTGAATTAACCAAATTAATAACGCGTGTGACCACCATTTGCGTTCACGCATGCTTGACAGCGACGTCATTGATGCCACTAAAGTATTCAGAAATGCTTGAGGGATGCTGTTCTAGATGTTGTTTAAGCCTGGCCTAAATCAGCCAATGTCACTGGCTGATTTGGTAAACGGCGTAAACGTATTTCCATTTCATCCCAGATGTGCTCGATCGGCGACAAATCGAGGGAAACAGCTGGCCAGGGCAAGACATCGACATTCTGTTGAACAAACAATTCCCTGACTACACGTGCAACGTGTGGCCTTGCGTTGTCTTGCTGCAGAGTGATGTGATTTTGATGTCTCTGTATGAAGGATATAACATGACGCTGAATAATTTCATCTCGATAGCGTACGCCGGTGAGATTTCCATTGACAATTTGTAGAGGGGTCCTTCCACGTGCTGATATTCCACCCCACACCATAACGCTACGTCCACCAAATTGTCGATGTTGCACAACACAAGCGTCCTGGTAACGCTCCCCAACGCGACGATACACCCTACCACGGCCGTCACTGCTATCCAAATGAAGTCTGGATTCATCAGTGAACAGAATATTGGCCCAGTCCTGTATTCTGAATCGCAGATGTCGTGTGCACCACGCTAGTATGGCGATACGATGACGTTGAAGCAGTACCGGGCGCACCGCTGGACGTCTTGGTCTGATGTTTTAATTTGCTCGCGCAGACGATTACGCACAGTTCTTGGACTAATTGGTCGAAGCCCTGGAATGCTATGGGCAGTCAAACTTGCTGTCTGGAAACGATTTCTCAGATGCACAAGTCTAATGTGGTTGTCCTGTTGATGTGACGTCACACGAGGTCGCCCAGAGCGCGGTCGATCCTGAGTGTTGCCAGATTGTTGAAAACGTCTTCATAATGACTGGATGGTGTTCCGATGAACTCCAAAGTGTCTTGCTACAGTGTTTTGTGCCATTCCAGCTTGCAGCATCCCAACAGCACGATTACGTTGGTTTTCGTTGAGTCGTAGCATGGCATAGGGGTAAATTTGTTGAAACTAAAGCGATTTCCTAAACAAAAAGAGTTTTAACAAATCCTCGACAGTTCTTATTCCAAACAGTATTGGCCTGTAAAACTCGTGCGTACAATTCTTCATTAAACAACAGGTGCTAACTAACCATGAAAAAATCCGTGCACCCGGACGGTTACCATCCGATATTGTCAAAAACATTACCATTATCGATTGTTTAAATTTTATAAATACAAACAATAGATATAGAAAAATTATACTAAATTTTATAATGCACAGTTTCTTTTTTCCGCTAGTTTATGTTTTGGGGTGTTCCAATAAGGTTTAGGAACTTTCAATTTTGACCTGGGGGTCACTTAGTGGCTTAAATGATTTTGATGTGTGATCAGCTTTCAGAATTTTGTTATAACAGTGGTCTATTGGTTGCAAAAAAATGACAATTTTTTGCAAAAAAAAAATATGGTTCCCATATGAGATATGAGATAAAGAGTCTCATGATTCTTTTATCGCTTTTTAATTTTTCATTGTAAAGTCTCGGACACAAATTAAATCAAGGTCATCATTAGGCTAGAAAATACCCACACGGATCAAACACTACATATGAAGAAGCCAAAATACTTTATTATTTCCAGTTCTGGAAAGTCAAGATGTCTCCAAGGGGGCATAACCTATACACCATTTAATGCACAATATAACACAAAGAGCAATAATAATTATGGTTTAGGGACGGGGATATCAAATGTGATCAAAGTATATCATCAATTTAATTTTAGAGGGGGGGGGGGGGGGGGGAGGGGCTTAATGACAACTCCTGGGGGTCATGCAAGTCACACTATTTGATGCATCATAATGACATTATAAACAAGACTATATATGGTTTAGTGGAGGGGATGTTACAAGATTATTACCTGTTTCATGGGGTCAGAAAAATTCAATAGGGTCATGGCCTGCATTATTTGATGCATCATAAAACATTATGGGAAAACATACCCCTTCCTCCCTATTAGAACTCATATAAACATAAAAAGCATCTACGCTTGTTTATATGTAATACACATTTAATACGAAATGTAACAGGGTCAATAGGGGGTCAACTCAGTAGTGTGAGTCCAACAAGTAAAACAAATAACTTTTGCAATTAAAATAACAGAAACTGTACAAATGTGATAGGAAAGGTAACGATGATAAGCTTACTTAGATATTAAAAAGATGATGATACAGTAAGCTGACAAAGGGAGATCACTTTTTTAGAAAGTGAAAGTAATACCAGTGTCTCATAATATCTGTGCTACAACATACCGGTATTGTACATGCATTATGCTTACCTTTACTGGTCAGCATCATAATAAATATCCAATTAAAGGAGCACACTATGAATCCCTTAAGCTGATCACCGGAAAAGAAAGGTTTATGAATGTTAATTAATCCTATTATGCGTTTAAAAAAACATATCATACCGATCAGACTCAACCTAACATTCGTGTGAACCCCACTAATTCTCGCATTATCACCGGTGTGAGATCGGTTTGTCCGGTGTGAGACAGCAGTGTGAGATTTTTCTGTCTTACACTGTGTATTACTACGCCGTTTTAAAACGTAAACAAACGTTGTCTGCCGTAGGGAAATGCGAAATAGTGCATTGAGATTATCCATTAAGTAACTGTGTTGCTTAATTAATTACAATTTTTCATATTTTAATTGAAAAAACTGTCGTATGCTTTCATTTAACTTGCACTATTTGAAGCACGCGGAGAGATAAACCGAAAGTAATCTTTTGAACGTCATAACAGAAAGTTGTAAAACATCATTTTTTAAGCTAATATAATGCGAGAAAAATAATCATTCATTATATACTCGTGTGGGATAGTGAAATTCCACCTCGGGGCCAAGATTCACGATCTAGGACTCGGCAAAGCCTCGTCCTAGACTGTGAATCTTGTCCCCTCGGTGGAATTTCACTATCCCACACTCGTAATAATGAATGATTCTATTAATCCCAAGTTTAATTTTGGGGTTTGAATGGGGTTTATTCTAGGTTTGCTTTTTGAAAATTTGGGTCCACTCGGGGTTTGGTTTGGGATTACTTGTAAATTGCTTTTGATGTCAACTGTACGCTTTGAAGTGTGAAGCAGACCCGTCTTTTATTTAACATCCTACTGCCTGTAAACCATGCCCCTTGTTTATTCCGAATACACAGTTAGCAACTGCTTTCAGGGGTAAACGTCTGACCGGGTTTACTCACTGTGTCCACTCTGGGTTTACTTTGGGTTTACTCTGGGTCCACTATTATATAGTAAACCCGAAGTAAACCCAGAATGTAAACCCAGGGTTTAGTTGGGGTTTACTTTCTGTTACGCTGGGTCTAATCAATACTTTATATACATGTACAGCACGTGAAACTCATCCAGCCTAAGATCAAGGTAAAACTAGTACCTAATGATTTTGACGCACAAAAGCAAATCCAGCGCCGATGGCCTTAATAATTATATAGACCATACTTTCTATGACATGAAATAAGAAGATTAGTTGTAAATTTAAAATTCATATGCATACGGTTCAACTCCAGATCATACATATAAAAAGGCCAAATTGACATCTTTTATGAAAATCATAATTTTTAAAAACTACCAGAAATAGCAGGTGTTCTTCATTTTGAACAAAACTGCTACAAGTTAGCGTTATTTTGAGGAAACACTTTGTGCGGGTATTACTGTCTAATGACAACATCTATTTTTATAGTGCTTTTGCAATAGTGTTGAAACGATTTGAACTGTGGCGAATTAGAATCTAAAATCATATTAATCATATCTTTTTATTAAAATCAAAGCAAAACTTTATATAGTTTTAAACGTTTGAGGGAAAATGGACTATTTTCACTTGTTTATATCTATTTCATATATTCTATCATCATACCATGGTTGCTTTAAGTCGCATTTCACTAACTTCTTAACATATCACCATTTGATACATATTCGAAATATTTTTCATCTAAAAAGTGATACCACGAATTTTTATACATTGTATGGCTATATTACCATGCTAAATTGATTACAACAGCTTATTCATTTAATCTGGTTTCCAGAAAGATTGCTCTTACCTGTAGCAACAACTACTCCTTACCCAACACCTGCCGCAAAGATAGTAGCCTTCTACGCATATATGTCAGCAACAATTCCCTCTATCACAGGTCAGAGTACCTTGGTATTTGGTGTAAGTAAAACCAATGATGGAAACGGCTACCATCCTTCAACAGGGGTGTTTATTGCCCCGGAGACCGGCGTTTATGTATTTACATGGACAATAAGGGAATATGATAGTTGTTATCACTCAACTCAGTTAATGGTTAATACCGAGGAAATTGGAATAATTCACCTGCACTCAGTTTCTGGCGGTGACTTTGTTGGTACTGGAGTCGTGGTCACAGATGTTAATGCAGGAGATGATGTATACGTCAGAACGCATGCATCGTGGAATAACTGTAACATTGTAAGCACTACATCAGGAAGATCGTCCTTTGCAGGCTGGAAACTGTCGTAAAGACATTACACAAATAAAACAAAAAGGATGAACATGATTTGTTTTATGGTTTGTTAAAAGTGTCGTTGTCGTGGTATGCATCATGGAATGATTTGCCAGCGATCAAGAAGGGAGATTTTCATTTCCATGCTAGAAATTGCCTTAGATAATAAAACACTTCTGCTTGTTATTTTTTCATGTTTTCAATTTCCTTTGGGAGTCCTTCATTAGTTAATTTATCAATAGTCTTTCATAAAAATTAATATAAGACTGTAGCAGTGTTGATTTTCTTTAAAGTGAGATTGTCTTGGGTAAATCAACATATCAATTGATGAATTCAGTTAGCAAAGATTAAGAACGATATCCGTGTGTTTCCTACACTTTCTTTTATGAAATCTTCTCTAATAATTTTTCACACAGATAAAAATTTGGCTTGTAACCAGTATGTATATAGTTTGGAAGCAATTGACAATTACAAAATAATTAAATGATTGCGAAAGTAATCATTTTACGTGTAAAACGAAATAAAATAAGCCGCAATTTTTCATCAGTTTTGAAATACATTTCTGAGTACATGTGGAAGTTGTGAAGGTTGTAGCGATCACTATTAAAGGGAGACATAAAAAGTGATACAAATATTTTAGATTTCTATATTACTGAACATAATCCCATGTTGGTAATATGTATTGAAAACATGTTTAAAAGTATTGCATAAAAGAAACAAAACAGTAAATACCGTTAAGCAGAGATGATTTGGAGTATCTCTTATTTACCGATATACACTAGGTGCAGTCACTTCCGTCTAAATAAAATAAAACGTTGACCAGTCTTTTCTAAATGAAAATCAACATTTGAATTCAATTGTACCTTTAGTTCGGGATTGCTGTCAAACAGGGTAGAACCCTCAATGATAAAGACACCAAAGGTGAAAAAAAATTACACAAGTGATGTACATTGCATTAGAAGCACAAACTCAAGTTATTGTTTTTAGGAATCTGCTCTTAATAGAATTAAGATATTTTAACATTGAATCGTTTTTACATTGCTTACAAAATCGTCATGATAATTGTTTGACAAATGTTAATTACCAAATGACTATGAATTATTAGGTACGTATTCATAAAGTAAAAAAGAAATATCATTTAATATGTATCATTAATTAAACATCAAGATGACCTACTTATTCTTGCAATTTTCAATTCTGTTACAATTCTATCATTTCACTAAAATCCCGTCAAATATTGTAACATATAGATGTACTTCTTATTATTAATACATCTTATACATTTTCGTCTGAGCTTTTGTTTTTGTTTTTGGTGTATTGGAACAAAAAGAAAAAGTCAATTCGTGGATATAACAACAGGATTAAAGAACAAAATGGTAGATGATTAAAACATATATTGATAATCGATTCTTTTTTTTTTATAAAGACTGTTTTTATCCATCCTTACAACCACTTATGTTTATGTTAGAACGCATGCTTCATGGAATAAGTGTCATATTGCCAGCAATATAGTAGCCATATCATCATTTGCAGGCTGGAAATTGTCTTAGAAAATTTAACACTTCTGTTCTTGGAGTCTAGAAATTTATGTTTCGAAAGCAAACATGGTGAATTTATCATTCTTAATTATTATATAACAAAAAATATCAGACTGTTGCGGTGCAATAATGTTTCCCTTTCGCAGTCTCGGGTAACGGTATATCAACAAATCATCTAATGAAATTTATAAAGCAATACTTACATGAACTTACGACATATTTTCCCATAGACGCGTACGTCTGTCTGAAAATTATCAGACGAACCCAATATTTTATGATACAGAAATAAAGTTGGCAGTTATCGCGATAATAAATTATTTACCTTGTTGTTCATGAAAACATTTTTGCAAAATACATATGAAATAAACCAGTGCATGCGCAATTTTTTTTTTATAGATTTGATAACTTTGTAATATCAGCATTTTTTTTTATTTAACAGTTCATTAAAGCAATGGTCTTCACTTTTAATAACATATTTTGTTCGTCTTTTACTTCAACTATTGAAAATGTTAGCGTTGAGATATCATTAAGAAAATTTATTTAACACTATTTTTGCCTCAAGCTACTCATCAAAATATGCTCACTTGGAACTGTGGTTTTTAAACAAACCAACCAATGCCGAATGTGTTGATACCACAGCCTCGTCCCTGCAATATCAGGGAGGAAAAAGCGCAAAAACCAACAAGAGGAGACAACTCCTTGACCGACCGACACTGCCACTTATCCTGTTTTAAATGCTGATAAAGTTCCTGTTGAGACATTTATACATTCTCATGGTGTCAAATTCGGCTAAACACTGCAGGAGGTTGATAGTGAAAAGATTAAAGAGGATACAATATTATTGTTTCTGAAGCACACACATGGTCCTCAAACCACCATTGCAAAACCTAAAGAAATCTAAGTTATTCTGACAGGAAGCTACTAAATTTACTAATAAATGAAAATGAACCACCAAGCGATAATACATGTATATGAAAAAGAAGTCGAGATTGTTAAAATCTATACACCATCTTGTCACAATTTTATAAAGATTATTTTTTTTATCTTTAAACTGGTATTTTAAATGTGTCAACGAATACCTTTAAAATCATTTAATAGGTTGTATAATCAGTCAATGATGCATACTTGTCGCTTAATGTATGATGCAGATATATATATTAATTTGTAGCAACTAGGAACAGATTTACAAGTTTTAAAAAATCATTTTCGTCCTTTCTCTCACTCTTTCTTCCCTCTCATCCAAATGCAGGTGTTAATGTTTTGAATTCAGAAATTTGATAAACAGAAGGATAAACAAAATTTATTCTATGATCCATTTAAAAAAAATCACAGTTGAGCAAAAAATAAACAATAGATGATAAACGTGTTTTATCAATGTTGTTGATGTTATGATCAGGTTTAAGAATCATCTATGCAGTTGTTAAGTTTGATTGAAATGATTGGCCTTGACCAGTGAGTTGAGGTACACTTACAATCGATAATTTTTGAAGGATCTAAGCTATACAAGAGGGAAAATTTCAATCCTTACTAAAGTACATGTACAATTTTAAATGGTCAATAATAAATGTATTAAAAACAAGTATCAGAAATGATACACGTATAAGTAATATAGTATCTTAAGTTATTTTTATACTTCATTTTATTGGCGTTAGTGTTTGTCATTTATGGGATAGTTTCACAGGACCTAAACAACACTGCATATAAACAATAAGGTCCATTTTTACAGATACCTAAACAACCCTTGATCAAAATCAATGTTAAATACTGTAGAAGCAGTAATATTCGTTGAGGATTTAATTTCGTTATCTTCATTGGCGGTATTTATCAACGAAATTAAATCCACGACGAATGTTTAACCCAAGTATTTATGAATACAGAGTTGATACGCAATACATTTTAGAGATTAGGATCTGACAAAATTAAATCCCAACGAAATTTTATTTGGTTTAAAAACAACGAAATTTTAACTAAACGAATATAAATGTACAACATGAATGTATTTCTACAGTAATCATCAAATAAGGCGGTATAAAAGCCCACAGTCGCTGTCATAGTTATTGCATATAAAAAATCAAGCAAGCAATCGATTAGAGTACGTTGGAATTGTGGCGGAAGTGAAACCGAACAATACACTTTCGTTAAAAACCGACATTGTAAATTCATTGATTATACAGTATCACTTAATGAAAAAGATATGACTATGACGACTTGAAGTATTGAGATACATCTTGTACGAAAAAATTGTAGAGAACTAACTCAAAAAAATTATGCACTATTGCAAAATGCGACCAATATGGAAATTTAGAGAAAAATAGGTAGGAAAAGGAACAAACTCAATGCGTAATTTCATTTTCTGTCGCTTGCAATTCGTGACCTGAATAAAAATTGTCATATTCACAAGGGTTTCACTCTTTGACCTTCTTTTAAGGTTCTGAGATAAGAGTATTTAGTTTTAGCGCTTGTTTTGATCAGGTTATATTAACAGTATGAAAATCATGAAGAAGTCGCTTCTTTTGTTCATCATCCTTTTCTACAGTGTTTGTCTTGCTGTTTCAACGCAATCGGACACAAAAGATGACATCCGGGAGTTAGCTCGTAGATTAGAGATGTTAGAACATAAGTTTGTGCAGGAACAGCATAGAGACAATAATCCGTCATATCCACCAATATCACATGGGTTCATAAATGGAGGAGAAGGAAACACGATTCGTATCTTACAACATCGCCTTCAGATACTAGAAGATAAACTATTCCAGTATGAAAAGCACTTTGACGAAACAGAACATTACAATAACCGAATTCAATCTTTGGAAAATACTGTTCAGGAACTCTCAAATCTTGTAAAAAAGCAATCTGACTGCACCAAGTCTACTGAACGTGTGAAAACAATGATATTCAATCAACATAATACTGTACCGGAATTAAGAAAGAAAAAGCTTCAGAAAAAGAAGTCCGCCATCTTTCCTCTTGGTAAAAATAATACAAAACAAGATGAAAATACCACTGTTGAGGAAACCAGTGTAGCAAATCAGAATAAAACAAGCGATGCACGTTATATTAGAAGCACAGACTCCGAACGTTATATTCGAAAATCTAATTTTTACAAAAGTAAGATATTTTTAAATTTTATCAATCTTTTACTGATTAACCAATCGGTTTAAAAAGACCTTAGCCATGAAATGATGTTTTTTAAAACAAGCACTCCAAAGAATACAAGCAAGTATGTATAATTGATTACAACACTTTATTCATTTTATTTTGTTTCCAGAAAGATTGCTCTTACCTATAGCAACAACTACTCCTTACCCAACACCTGTCGCAAAGATAGTAGCCTTTTACGCATATATGTCAGCAACAATTCCCTCTATCACAGGTCAGAGTACTTTGGTCTTTGATGTAAGTAAAACCAACGATGGAAACGGTTACCATCCCTCAACAGGTGTGTTTATTGCCCCGGAGACCGGCGTTTATGTATTCACATGGACCATGAGAGAAGCCAGCAATTGCCGTCATTCAACGCAGTTGATGGTTAATAATGCAGAAATTGGAATAATTCACCTGCACTCAGTTTCTGGCGGTGACTTTGTTGGTACTGGTGTCGTGGTCACCCATGTCAATGCCGGAGATGACGTATACGTTAGAACCCATGCTTCATGGAATGACTGTAATATTTTTAGTGATATAGGAGGAAGATCGTCCTTTGCAGGCTGGAAATTGTCTTAAGAAAACAAAACACAATTTTTTAGCGACATTATTCTGTTCATGCTGTTTAAAAAATGTTAAATTAAGCATTCGTACATTAGTGCATTTATGACTGATCATAAGTCAAATAAAACATAATATCATACTGCTGCAGTGTTGATATCGACCGAAATAAATTTGATTCCGATAAATCAACGAATCAACTGATGAAATCAGTTAACAATGATTAATTACAATAAACGTATGCTTCCTACATTTTTTGTATGAAAAGTGATAAATCTTACCTGGTGATTTATCATACAGAACAAAATTCAGCTTATAATCAGTATATATAAAGATTTTGGTATTTCTAAAAAAAATTTTTTAAAAGGATATCATGAAAAGGAAGAAACAGTTAATTCCAATTCTTTTGGAATTTTCGCATGTAAATGCAGGAGATGACGTGTACGTTAGAACACATGCATCATGGAATGACTGTTCTATTGTAAGCACTATATCAGGAAGATCGTCATTTGCAGGATGGAAACTGTCGTAAAGACATTTCACAGATAAAACAAAAATGATGAAAATGAATTTTTGCATGGTTGTAAAAAATCTATAATACACAGAGTTGAAAATAGATGCTAGCTTTATTTAAATAATTTATGGTAGACCTAAGATTCACAAAGATTTAACAAGAAAGATTTAATTTTCCGTTTAGACAAATCGTGAAGACAAATCAGTGCTTAAAAATGACAAGCAAAAGGAGAGGATAGACTAGCGATATTTTAAGATAAGAAATATGTAAGAGATAAATAACTTTGTTAATATAAAAGTACATTGAGCATTATGTTAGTCACTGTACTTAGCAGTCAATCCCAAGTTTATTTAAATTGTCATTATTGATACCTAGTGTACAGTCTAGTCGGGACCCCATAAACAGAGTCTTTGCTTCCATCATGCGTTGCGGTAAAATGCCGTTTTAATGTAAACAAAGTGTGCGTTATGTCCGTTAGTTCTGAACTTCTAGTTATTTTCTTAGATTTGTAAAAAACGCACCAAAGGATAATTTTAAAGTTTCACAAATATTTCGTAATGTTTATGTGTCATATTTATGTCTCATTTTTATAACACTTTACTAATGTTACGTAATATTAATTTTTGAAATGAAAAATTCACACATAAATTTGATCGCGCACAACTATATAATTGTTTCGAATAAATTAAACGCTTGGATGTTTATTCATCATTTTGTTTAAGTATAATCTCATTTAAATCAGTTTTAGCCTAAATTAATCAATTATCCTGAATAATAATGAATTTAACATGATTTTCTTACACTGGAAACGCCACGATTGGTTTGATGATAATTATCTAATAAATTTAAGTAATTGTATCTAAAGTGAAAATTCGTAATTGTTGTAGGCTTTTTAACAATAAATCCTATTTTTTTTTTATTTACAGATGAGACGTTCTTAATCATCGCTAGAGCAGCCAATTTTATTTGGCATTCTAAGCTCTTTTAGATTGCACACTTTTCAATTTGAATGTCTGGTGATTTTAAATTGTAACACAATTCATATAAAGTAAAGTTAATGCGAATTATTACTTTTTAATAACAATAAAATTCTACCAAAAACACAAAATGTGAATTTTTAAGCATCGTCCAAACATCCAACTCATATTTTGTGCAAATACAATCTATAATAAATTATATCAAGGGTCCTTTAAAACATGTTAGAAGTCTGCCAACACATGCAGCACTTTGCAAGATAATTTCTTGAAGACCCTATATTTTCATCGAATAATCGCCATATTTTGTAAAAATGCACATCCGAAAACAGAGCCGAAAATGCTTGCAGAATTTAACATCTATTCACTCCGTTTTAGGATTTTGACAAGACTGATGTAAGGCGTTTGTTAATACTTGGTAAAACAGCATACAATAAATTATGCACTGCTGGCGATAGTGCAACCAGCGGTTCTTGGTGACAGGACCGATTTCCCTTTCCATTTCCCAACCCTCAAGTTTCTAGACCCCCCCCCCCCCCCCCCCGACACTTTACTTTTCGTCGAATTATCATTTTATGACATATTTATAACACGGAATTCTTAGAATCGATACTTCTTATGAAATTTTTTTTTTCGAGTTTTTCGTGCACTTTCGCTAAATCTCACAATCTCATTGTTGTTGTGTACACTCGGAACTTCTCTGTTTATGAGGGGAGATATCTTTCTTGCGATAAAGCCCCACGTCCGTTGGTTAAAGATAGATCGGTTCAAATATTTGCACTTTGTTGATAAAAATTGTCCGAGTTTACCCAACAAAACACGTGTTTCTATATAAAGACAATAATGAAAATGTAACATATATGAACAAGAGGCCCATGGGCCACATCGCTCACCTGTGGAATAGGTAAGATAAAATCAGTTAATGAAGTTATAATAGAAACTATCTGGACAATGTGGTATAATACATGTAGATGCTGTATAAATAAGAATCAATTTTCCCTCTGGATATTCTCATTTATATTATCGTTAGTCCCTTGGCTAACAGGATGGTTTTATAGTCAGATTGAAATGTCAGGTTAATTTTCACAACTCCGAATCCCGCTTTCCTAAGAGTGCTTTGTGCCAAGTTTGGTTGAAATTGGCCTAGTAGTTCTAGAAGATGTTGAAAATGTGAAAAGTTTACGGACACACAGACGGGCAGACGAATGACAGACAAAAATGTGATAAGAATAGCTTACTTTAGCTTTCAGCTCAGGAGAGCTTATGAAACTTAAGAGAATATCACGGTTGGGTGTTTTAGGACATACAAATGAAAATAATGTTAAAATTGAGTAACACAAACGTTGTCTCAGAAAGCCAGGACTAACCATACGTAACTACAGATTCTACAATGTTTAGAATACTGGGATAAATATAAATTGGATATCTACACATGAATAAATACAAAAGAAATATTCATTATTCTGGACTGCCGTTTTCAAACTGATACTGTCCGGTCTGGCGGGTTTTATGTACCATGAATTGAGGTTCAGTGAGGGTATTTTCTTTGTTACCAAAAATAACATTTAAGGGCTCATCATGGGTAATGAGAAAATGACAAATATATACAAATGAATGATTTTAATGTGACAGACATACCTAGTTAAATGTCTTGTATTTGATCAAATACAGTTCATTTTCAACATAAAGCAGCCCAATTCAATCGGAAAACACATTTGTCGATGATTGTTGCACAGTAGCCATAAAATTCTATCTTATAGAAGAAAGCATAAACATACATTTCATTCGGTTACATATGCCTCAAGTAACCAATGGAATACAGGTAGAAAGACCAAGATGTTGCTACAAGAGATTAAGGACTTCGGGAGATCGAGGTTCGAGAAGTCAAAAGATTTGTTTGGTTATTCAAAGTGATCAAGAATTTCGAGAAATCAACTGCAGTACCGTTTCTTTTAAAATAATCACCATATTCTATCAAGCTGTTTCCTCCATTATATTTTGAAAGTGTTCGAATTAGTGAATCTTAAACAGTGTGGCTTATTTAACTGTGTAAGTATGGAGTTTGTACTGCAAGACAATTCTACCGATCAATACGCATTTCTTCTTAGACATACTTTTTAGTTTGTGTATTGCATCGACATGTACATTGATTCAGATCCTAAACGATCCATTAACAAATAGTATAAAATGCGAATAAAGGCGCTATTACTTCTTTTCAAAATGCAATATAACGCTAAAAAGTGATAAATGCCTTTCTATAAGACGCGTTTTAACGCTTTTTTCCCAGAAATATAAATGATACAAACAGGCATTCGTAATTATCAAATCAACAATTTTTTTAGCCGATGGCAATAAACTTAGTGTAATCAAAATCCTTGCAAAACAAGTATTTGCACATCAAATACAAAAAAAGAAAAGAAAAATTATGCAAATTCACACGTGTTACAATTTTCACACTTAAGGGCAAGTTCTTTATCTTTAACAACAATCTATAAACAATCTATAAACAAATTCAAGTGGATTGATTTCGTTTTTAAAAATCTCTAATACAACTAGTCTCCACGTTTTATAATTCTGAATATGATAGGACAATAAAAAATAATCAAATAATCTATCTCCATCTCAGATTCTTATATCAAAATTCTATCTACTGGAGAGAATAACATAGATAGGACTGGTGTTTGCTGGTTTTTTTTCATTCTATCATTCTATTTTTCGTTCATTGTCAGTTATGTTAATTTCAAAGGAAAGAGGTAACATTTGTTCTAAAACTGACAATAAATAGGTTAAAGGAAGACTAACTATTCTGAAAAATTTGCAAGTGCGTTGTTCCTGAATTCATATGTAACTTTTTTGCAACCCTAACGTAACACCATCTCTACGTTCATATATTTGTAACGATAAATTTTAGTTTGGGTGGTTTTTTCCTGTGGAAAAATTACAATCATAATGATTATATACGAATTGTTGAGATGCAGATAAATACTTAAGAACTTGAAATGATATTCATAAAGATTCCTGAATTGGTGTTATATTGGCACTGGTTTGCTAGTCACAACATGTAGATACAAGGAGAGATACGTACAGGATGTGGTTATTCTTGTGAAGAAGACGACGCAAAACTGGAACAACGTAAAAATTACACAATTTTTACACTTAATACTCAAGCTATTTTAATTTGATCGATACTATTTTAAATACCACATTAATAGTAAATCGAATTGCCATATATGCGGTTTGATATGCCTATGGCTAATGATACCTGCATGTTAACATACAAGAAGACTGTTAAAGCATAAGTTTTGGTCCCCTGCTCCCTTTCATCTCCGGCAGACAAAATTATCTCTCCTACCCCGACCTCCTGGAAATTTATTTTCTGAATATGGACATGCACAATGATATACATGTATTTGATCTTAAGTAAGCTTTTATACATATAATCTGCTTTTTATGAGAAATATGCAATCAATTCCTCATAATACATTTAGTTCTTGTTCCGAAGAAAACTTAAAATAAATTAAATCGAGGATTAAAATACAAATCTACTGAGTTTTGATGTTGAAACGTTTTGTGTTATCTTGAATCACTAACATTCTAGAGTTAAAATACTAAAGCAACATGTGTATTGCCCCCTTTTTAAAAACTTATCGACCCACTTCCGTTTATTTCTCATTTAAGAAGGTTCGATTGTGATGTCCATTTTCATTCTGTATTAATCTCCTTTAGAAGATTAGTTCTATAAATAAATATAGGCAAATACCCATACTGAAATCTAAAATATAAGAATTTTTTCTTTCAATACCATACTTTACAGCAACATATATATGAGAGATTGTGCCAAATAGTAATCACTAAAATTACTTTTCTGAATATCTTTGGCAAATAGAATAACAAATGGTCATCCATAGGAAACATTAGTTTAAAGGAAAAGTTTGTGTGTAAATTTGAATGTTTGCATCAGTCTAGATCGCCATTTCAGACATTTTCCCTTTATAGGTATAGGTTTGAACTATGAAAATATATCAAGTGGTGAGCTGCAAAATCCTAAATTATTAGAGAAGGGCACTCCTTATGAAAGTTACCAGATCAACCTAGAATCAATTGAACCAGATGTAGGTGAATGTGCATTAGCAACTATTAGTAAGTGAAAACTAAGAACTCGTCTAGGTACTGTGGAATCATTTTTGTTCGTGGAGGTCTATGTTTGTGGACAGCCAACAAAACTTGATGCGATAAGGTCTAATTAATACTATCTGTCTCCGTGTTTATAACTTTGAAAAAAACAACCAAAATTTCATCAATTTTTCCACATACTCAATAGTAGGATATAAAGAGCACAATGTTGCTCCAAAACAATTTTTACATACATTATTGTTGATATTATTTTAAATATCATATTAACAAAACGGTGTTGGAGCAAGCATGCGATCGTGGTTTCCTTTTCAAAAAACTGATAGCAAATCTCCCATTTTCGGCTTAAATACGCACTGTTTGTGAAATTCACTCATTATCAACATTTAATATTTCTATTAAGACTTCGATTGGACAATTTATCTTTATAAATCTGAATTAGATATATATTAAATACGCACTGTTTGTGAAATTCACTCATTATCAACATAAAATATTTATATTAAGACTTCGATTGGACAATTTATCTTTATAAATCTGAATTAGATATATATTAACCTATCTTTTTGCAATTTTTGAAAGCTCTATTCATAACTTTGAGTTTTGGGGCCAAAAAACATTGGTAGTGTAATTAGGATGATTTTAATAAATATTAAACAAATGATTGTGTATAGGTTCGTGGGGATGTAAATTCGTGGGCAAGGGCTACCCACGAAAGCCACGAACATTGGTCCCCAACAAGCATTGATGATTACACAGTATGAATCTTGCAATAACAGGCTGTTTTGTGTTAATTGTAAT
The DNA here is from genome assembly GCF_025612915.1 of Magallana angulata. Lineage (NCBI taxonomy): Eukaryota > Metazoa > Mollusca > Bivalvia > Ostreida > Ostreidae > Magallana > Magallana angulata. The sequence goes on from NC_069115.1 coordinate 47,331,996, forward strand.
AATGGAATTAATCCCTAAGGATATATTTATTAACACAAGCAACAGCAACCTTATCTCTTGTCGTGATTCTAATAAGGATCAGGCTAGCTTTGGCTAAACCATCGGGTTTGGTGTTCGCTATTGATTTCGGGTTTGGCATCCTTTTTCATCAACTTCTTCCATGATGCCGAGTCATCAGACAAAATTGCAACTTGGCAAGGTTTCTCGGGTCTTTGATGTACGCAACTGTTCCAAGGGCCTGCTCAAATCTTGGGAATAGGTGGTCAACTGTGCCCAGGGTCTACCTTGCCTAGCCATTAACCCGCTTTAAGCAAAGCGCTGTTTATCTACTATTTGATCCATTGATTATTTATTGACTCAATTCATCAATTGACAATGATGATTGATATTGATTGATAGATTGATTGATTATGGATTGATTAATTTAATAATCCTATTGCTTATGTAATTAATTTATTTTGATTGATCAAACAGTTTGATTGATTGATTTATGGATTGATTGATTGAACAACCCTATTGCTGATGTGAGTGATTTATATTTATTGATTGAAAAAATGATTGTTGATGTGAAGATTTATTTATTTATTTATTTATTTGTTAATTTATTGTGCAGCCATATACCTGCTTACCTATTGGGTGACAGGTTGATTGTTAAAATGCATGTTCAATTTCAATAAATAAGCCATGACCAAAAACGCCAGTTGGTGTTCAGCCGTTGTCTTTTATAATTAGCTCGTATGCTGCGGACATTTATACATTGGTATGGCTATATAAAACTATTGTGTTTTCTTCAAAGGTTGAATACTTAGATAAGCCTGCTTCAGATATATATAAAAAATATAGATAAAGATTATTACCTCTCAACCTTTGATGAAATCGAGATACTGTGGAATCATTTAATATCGTGGTTGTCAAATTTCGTGGATTATGGGATTTTTGCTAATTTGTGGGGATGTTATTTCGTGGAAATGTCGTTTTCAGTTTCAGTAGAAATTAAATATTTTATGCATTTCTATATATGCATGCTCAATGATTTATGTTTAATTTGACACTTGGATTCCCAACTACAAAAGAAGCTGTTGCAAAAGGTGGGATTGTTACCTAACATGAAAAGGACCAATTATTCATATTTTTTCGATGATTTCTTTTGTTTTTAACAACATACATGTACATGTATCTTTCAAAACGACATTCCTTGCTATTTCATAAAAGAGAAAAACAAACAAACTTTCTATATTTATGTGTACTTTTAAAAAAAAATCCCGTGTTCACAAGAAAATATTTATAATTCAAGCTTATAACGTGAACTTCAAACAATAGGTTATATTGAAAACATAATAAGCATTCATGCAATGTATCACATTAACAAGCGTTTAAATGACTTACTTCTGAAATTTTTCAAAAAAGCTTTGTATATTACCATTTCGTGCGATTAAAAGAAATAAAGACATAAAAAATTTCAACTGTTCCGGGATTGGAACCCAATCAAAAATGTCAGAACCTTATCTATGCATAACCACTCGACTAATTTATATATGCTTTACAAATAAAATTTACACAGTGTTTCTTGATTTCAATGGTATTTATTTTTTTCAAAAAGTTAATTAAAAAAAAAAACAAGAAACAAAAATCGGAAATGAGAGTTTTCAAAAAAATTCTGACTCGTAACGTTAACATCAAATAAATGTTGTTTATACAACCCTCACTTATTATTAACAATATCACCCAGGTACTGGTTTCTTATTTTGGCTGGTAGTATATTGATACTTAAATCACTAGAAAATACTTCCCCCAAAAATTGTTTTCCACCTTTTCAATTTGTATACTTCCTTTGCATCATGTTATATAACATACTTAAGTCGTTTTTCTGCTGGTTTGAAAAACTTTTACAGTACATTGAGCCATCTTAATTAAGCAAACAGTGATGGAAATAGGAATTAGGGACAAATTACTTAATTAAAAGTAAATGATAATCATGTACATGTAAGAGTATTAAAGTAAAGAATTATGGTTCTTGTCTTGATGTAATACACTTTTAATGACACAACGTTCTATTAAAGGTAATTTGGAAATGACTAAAACGATTAATTTTATTACTTTGCTGTTAATACATTAGTTCTGATTTACTCTGTATTTGATAAAAACAACAATGATAATCATTAATAAAATATGTTGTGACAATAAATAATGTGCAGATCTAGATCACCATACTCTAAAAAATATTCTATCATTTATTTATGGCATTTCATATTTTCCCTTTCTTTTCAAAATACATGTATACAAGTTTTTTACAAGTTATAATAGCATTCAGATAAGTAAGTAACTTGCCCAAAGAACAGATTGATATTTAGTTGAGCTTTGTTAATGCCGTATATAATTCAGGTTCAGCTGTTAATTAGTAAATACAGATAAATACTAAGATTCCAAGTGAAAATAATATTAATCAACTTCACTTGAGATCTTAATGAAATGTCATTTCCTCTATTTTACCTTTAAAATTTTGTACATGTAAACATAAACAAATAAGATGTTTTGTTTCTTTTTTGTATAAAAAAACAAATTCAGCTACATTTGAACATGTCGGTTTTTGGTTTTCTGACAGATGCAAAATGCAAACATGTACATATGGTTTTATGACAGGATTCATACATGTAACAGTTTACTTTATCAACATTACAGGGTGTTAAGAAAAATGACCAGAACAGCCCATTGAATACACAGACTAGCACGAAAGTGAGACATAAAACATTCGGCGAACAAATAATGATCACACTAAACTTTAAAATATTGAGCTATCCAGCATTATTACATAAATTAAGTATCTCTTAGTTTTTTTTAAAATTTTCCTTATTGGTAATGTATTTTAAATATTTTTTTTACGTATTATACATAAGTTTTTAAGCAAAGAGTGATTTTTATTACTGGAATTGCATTGACAAGATATGTTAATTTCCCCATCGTGCTGATATTTGAAGTTATCTGCTCTATGTCATACAAAAAAATCAACTAAAGCCGTCTTAAAATTGTAAAAATCTTAAATATTGTCATCTGTTGAAAAAGTAACCCTATTCCATTAATGGAAAATATCTTAAACTAGACTTTATGGTATTATTACTTGACTCATTTGATAGGGTTTTCTTGCTTTGAGTTCTCTGCCCTTTGCAAAAAATATATAGAAACAATTCTTAATAGTAAAATTATCCTGAAACATTAAATTTAAAATATTTTGAAATACTTAATCAATTTCTCATATACTTAATGAAGGAGTCTTCTCGTTATTAGACATGCTTCTGACATTAAAAAAAAATCATGAAATTTCGACACAGACAAACAGATCATATATATATATATATATATATATATATATATATATATATATATATATATATATATATATATATATAGATAAAAATTAAATAAGAAAACACGAAAAACGTTCAATATAGCTTAAGCTATATTGAACGTTTTTCGTGTTTTCTTATTTAATTTTTATCTATAACTCGCCGACCACTGTGGATTTTATTGTGTTTCAATATATATATATATATATATATATATATATATATATATATATATATATATATATATATATATATATATATATATATATATATATAAAATATATAAAATATATATAAAATATATATATATAACCATATGATTTTTTCAGTTTAATCAAATGTTTTCGCATCAAGGCCAGGTCAAGGTTACTACCTTTTTCCTCAACTTAAAGGGTGATAAAAATAAATGTAGTTATCTGCAATTATGTAGACATCTGTTTAAGATATGAAGTATCTATTCTTCAATGAAATGATATAATATCAGAATCCATTTTCTTTGCATGTAAAATATATCTTCAAACTATCAACAAGAGGCCCACAGGACTTGACAGCCACCCGAATACCACAGTTATAAGGGTAAACAGTAGGTAGGGGGCTTCATGGACATCATATCAATGCATTAAGTTTATCTTCCTCTTCAGTGGAAGAAGGGATTTTCTAAGATTAAATGCACATTAACAATAAGACCATACTGGTTCCATTGTAGGGTCTGAATCCCTATCGCAAGTGCGATTATTTTCACAATTTCTGTCCTAGACAATTTGAATATCACAATGGTAAAATATTGTAACAATTGGTTTGCAGTTTTGAAAAAGAAGTAAAAATTGTGAAATTAGTTATTTATTAGTTACTAGACTTTGACACGTGCGTGCACGGGTTGACATTGCATATGATATCGGATATTAACGAAATAGATACATCAACACACCGTATTGTTGACATTTACATAACCAAGCTTTAAGCCTGCAATAATGCTATTAATTCCATTACATTCTGCTTAAATTAGTTAGAATAATCCAACTGTGGCGACGTCTCGCCACAGTTAAAATGCCTCCCATATACCCGTAATATAGCAAACAATATCAGAATCGCTCAGAAACGATTTTAGAGAAAATTAATAAAGGTGCATTAAAAATAATAGTTATATTATTCATATTCAAACCATTTTGAGGCTGTTAATATCTTTCATCTAAAAATTTAATTCATATTAATGAAAAAGTCAGCACTTTTTCACCAACGTTTTTTACTTGCTTCGAAATTACACACCATGTCGACGTTTGAAACTCTCCGGATTTTTTATATTAGAGTTATCTCCCGTATTTCCTTTAATGAACAGAATATATGACAAAATTTCAATGAAAATTTACATGTGTTTGAGTTTATCCATGCAAATGTGATATTGTGGAAACATAAACTAAAGAGCCTCCTATGATTAAACGTGAATGTAATGCGCATGCGCAAGATTGTAAAATCAAAAAAATCCAGATGATTTCCGGATATTTTAAAAGCATTTTCGTTGATTATTAATTAGCGAAGCTTGATTGAGAAAAAATAAAAACAAATTGGTAATCTTCAAGTACCAATGATGTTTAAAATATATAAAACAAAAGACAGTACTCTTACGATTTCTCGGTATTAAAGACCAAAAATTCGAGTCTATTATTTTAATATAGTAGTATAGATAAGTTATAAGTATTCATAATAGTTATTATGTGATTTGTTGAACCTTTAGACATAAAGGCCGAGGGTAACACTTGTGTCTGAAGTTCCAGCAAATCATATGTTACCCAAATCCCCGTCAACATCTGTTTTGTTATTCCCTTTACCACAGAAGCAAGTATAATTCAAGAGGCAACCATTCATATGTCCGCTACTCTGAGATTGGACAAACATTAGTTGATGTATCGGTCTAACAACTTTTCTTGTTGGACCGACAGTCTGATGAACAACGAATGTGTTATGCAATTTGATTTAACATTGATTTAATATGTTGGACTTTTTGTTGGTATGAAATAATACTAATAGAAAATATTAACCAGACAATATTTTTGAATGGGCTTTTTATTCAATTGTTGACTTTTCAACTTATAGAACCATCTTACAAATATCACTAAATATCACAAATTATGTAGATTCACTTGAACACAAACACGGGTTTCTTGTCAACTTGTAAACATGTGTCTAATTTTATATTTTTTATTTATATATTTTTCATCATACATTAATTACTACAATAAAACCGTCCCAATCAGAAAGGCATATTTTCCTACTTTGAAATAATATTATACTTAGACTGCAATGATAAAAAAAGATTAAAATCAACTTAAAGGTGCTTTTAATTAGAATTAATTCTCCCTGCTAAATGGCATGTAAAACTAAGATAACAATTAATGATATGTAAAATAAAGTTAGCCACCAATGATGATTCATACAAGAATTACATTTTCGCGGCCCATTTGACGTTTGCGTCAATGTTTTTTTTTTGTATATCTTTTTGTTTAGGCTACATGAAGCTGATCACTGAGAGTGTTGTAAACTTATAAATTCATGCATAGATTATTCAATGCCTTCAATATCCTATTTCGCTCGATTGGTACATGCATTAGTCAATACGGGTATTTTTTTTTATATTTACATCTACCAAGCAGTATTCCCTCTATTTATTACGGAACCATATAGTTAATTCATAGCTCTATAGAAACAGCCAGACTGAAATCTACACGCCCCGTTTATTGATTGGTCGAAATTTACGGCGGCTGAAACTGACAGGACCAAACTTGACACGCCCAGTTTATCGATTGGTCGAGACCAACAACTATATTCAAATTCTTAAAGATTTTTCAAATTGTTGTTAAAGAAGTGCATCCTTTTTAAAAAAAATGTAATCATTTGCAAAATGGCAAATAAAAATTAAAAACTATAAGCACGATATATTCAACCAAGAGAAAAATCTTCAAAATATTTTGCATACATTCGATGTCGGTATTAGCCACACATTTGACGATTAAAAAGAATTAATCTATATAAAGATCGAACTGATAAATAATGTACATTAGGAGGCGGTGTGGTTTAGAAATTAACCATCAGGTCTACGTTAAATCTTTAGAAATGATGATTTAAGCTATAAACTGTTTAACTTTGAAAAAAAATCCATAAATATTAGCTTTGAGACTTCTAATGGAGACCAATTTAGTCTAAAAATGGACTTAAGGTCAATTTCTTCCGATATGAATCGATATATCTTTTATATTCAATAGTAAGATCATTATATACACTGTTTACTTCATTATACAACAAAACTCGTTTATAACAAATTTCAAGGGACCATTGAAAAAACATTGATTTAGCCGTAATTTGTAATACGTTTATAACGAATTTGTAAGAAATATAATTAATAGAATATTCGATATGAAATAATCAGCTTATAGTGTTTTAAACTATCGTAAAGTATAAAATCAGTATTATTGCCGTCATTTTATAATAAAAATATCACTATAAATCTTTCACCTCAATTCTTAAAAAAAATACGTATAGAATATGACTTTGAGTATAATACATTTATGCATCTGAAAATTGCATGTATCGTCAACGAAGTTTTAAATAAAAATATGATAAAATACGTTAAAAGTTTGCCAGCGGGGTCTTAAAATTACTTCGTTATTTAAGCATCGAATCATTATTTTTTGAAAGATGTGGTCTCATAACTGCAACGGTGTGTGCATACAAATTGAATAACGCGCGCTAGCGTGTTATGAAAATTTGTTTGCACACACCGTTGCAGTTATGAGACCACATCTTTCAAAAAATAATGATTCAATGCTTATATTTATGTTTTTTAACATTTATTCTCTTTCCAAAAACATGATTTTTTTTTAAAAAATATCTGCCTTATTCAACGAGTAATGTTCAATTAACGGAAGAGCCATTGGGACAGCCGAATTATGCTGACAAAAATAGTGCACAGAGATTTGATAACTTATAAGCGAATTTTATTTTTCATTCTGTAATTTGATGAGTAAATACAACCATAAAATATGTAAAATGATATGAAAAACATATAGAAACTTAACTTTTGCAAATACATTGCAACGGAAAGTTTTTAAGCGAAAAAAAGAAAAATGAAAAATGAAAAAATTAATCCGAATTTCCTTTGTTTTAATATTAATCTACCTTTGTCGGAGCATATCTTCCTCAAATAAACAAACCATGGATATAAATATCGATATTTGTTAATAACGTTCTTATTTTATGTTTTTAAACAAACTTTGGACTTCAGATATTGAACTTTGAAAAATATTTTTTGAGATCTCAAACCCTGAGTAAACATAATCCTTAAACAACGACCGATCGGAAACCCCGGGTGATAAGATAAACTGTTCAACATTACAACTTAATAGTCTTTGCAAGTATAGAGGTTCATTAGGGGGTTTCCATGTCTATTGATAATAGTATTTTTAAGTGAGAAGACAATTTTTATTTTGCATTATTGCCATTATTACCATCAGAATCTGCTCTGAAAGGATACACAAGTATCACATCTAGATGAAAGCTGTTCTGATAAATTAATGAACGTATCTCCTCTCCTTTCCCGATTTGCTGTAAGGAGGTGTAGGTCCTTACATATTTCAAAGTTCATATCTCAGATATTTTGTAGTCCTATCGATCGTAACTATGGCCATATTGAGCGGTTTTATTTTTTTTTGTTGTCAATAGATATAACTTCGCATTTTATGAATAGGCGGCATGGGATTGAGCACAGCAGTTTGTATTGTGTTGTTTGGACAATTTGTGACCTCGATTTTCCTACTACATGTATATGAGTGTGTAAGTGTAATTTTTTTTAAATCTACTTATTCAATTTGAACAAAATTATACTTTTTTTAAAATCCGACATCATCGACAATTGAAGGTCCTGACATGTAATCCTGGTTTTGTTATTTGACTTTTTTTTAGTCCCCTACCGGTTTCACCGTAGAGCACTATAAATTTCCTCTGCGTCCGTCAGTATGTCTGTTGTTTTCCACACGTTTTAGATCACCTGAGCTGAAAGGTCAAGTGAGCTTTTCTGATCACTTTGTGTCCGGCGTCTGTCTGTCTGTCCGTACACAGGAATATATAGAGAAAAAATATTTAAAGATCTTCTCAGAGACCGATTGGGCAGAAAAGATGCAACATGTGTGGAAGCATCCTCGGGTAGTATAGATTTAAATTTGTTCAAATCATGATCCCCATGGATAGGGTGGGGCCACAATGGGGGGTCAAATTTTTACATATTAGGAATATAAAGAGTAAATCTTTAAATAATGAATACAGTCTGTTGTATATTGCCTTCATGCTAGAATTGTTTACATGAGTTACTGAGCATTTCTTACTACAGAGACCGAAGATACTTTTCCCTTATTTTTTTCCAGCAAACTCAGCGGAGAACGTACTCCAAAACGTTTATAGTCTCGGTTTTTAAAGTCATACTCAGTAAGGCATATACATATAGTACGGGGTACGAGCGCATGCGCATTATAGACGATAGAGCGATAGTGCAATTAAGCAATGGCGATAGAGAGCTAACGATGACACGATATAGCATCGCGTCATCGATATCGCACCATCGCGTTATCGCTATCGTTTCATCGTGCCATCGAACCATCATCATCTCATTGTCGCACCATCGCATCATTGTCATCGCGCTTTCGCACCATCGCTTCATCGTCATTGCATTATCTCGTCTTTGCACTATCGACCCAAATCTCGATGGTGCGATAGTAAGCTACATGGCCCTATCCGGATTCCGTTGGAAAGCGTGCCCTGTTGTTAAAATTCGAAATCCTAAACGCCCGGTTTAACAAAATTTGCATATACTGTCTTTTAGAGTAAGCAGTTAATTCAGATTTATCAACTTTGCAATAATAGATTCAGTAGACTAACATACCTTTGTTAGACTTGTAAGCTTTAACAGCATCACCTGTATTTGTCCACACTGGAGTCGTCAAACCACTACTTTAGACATGCACATCTCGCCATTTGGTAAGGATAATACATAAAAAATTTTACTTTTAAAATTTATTTTTTTAATAAATTCACAAAACAAAAAGTAATATACACATCTTCATGTACGTACAACTGAACTGCAAACAAAAAAATTGTTTTATCCTGAACGGAGGAGCGATCGGACATACCCTATTACAAGATTGTAACCTATGCAAAAATGTTCAACAGCTTCCATTTTTTATTTTTCGCACATGTAATCAAAAATTTAAAATAAAAGTAATATGCTCATCTCTGATATATGGACAGTTGATCTGCCACCCCCTTCAAAATAACCTCTTCCAATCTTGAAAACTATAGAAGGAGTTATCCGGAATAAAAGGAAAGTACTACCCTTTTGAATTTGCAGTCGCCCATCCATCCACTATTTATACCATTTACAACATTTTAATTACCCGATTTTCCTATAGAAAATCCGGTTATAATGTTTATGTAGCTATCTACGCATTCCTGAAAAAAAAAATCATTTGACCGAAATCAAATCTTTGTTATATTCAATCACTAATCTATTTTTTTTTAAACGCATGCAACGCAAACAAATTATCGAAGTACTTAATAACTGGAAGCAGGGTTCTTTTAGGATGTCATTATGCAAATATTGTGTAGTAAAGACTGACAATCAACTTTTTTTCGATTTGCAGTCGAATACATATGCTTTGTAAAGTAGAGATATGTGCCATATTTTAACAGCAAAAATCAAAGTGGCGGCCCTCAAGCGTGAAGCGTTATGTAAACATTTCAACGACATAACAAGTCAATAATTGCTTACCTTTATTTAATATTACGTTTTTTTACCATTACCATTTTTACCATTTACCATGGTTTCCACGCGCTGCTGCAACTTTAGTTTAAGTTTTAGCCAAACATTTTCTATTTTAAATGGTCAAACAGGGAGATTAATTCCTGGCTTTGTAATTCTCGACATCTTGAGCGCGGTGGATTGGGGCATTTTTGTCTTGGAATAGAAAGTTCTAGTTGTGAAAATGGGTGGCGATTACGGCCACAAGTTCTCCTAAAGGCTTTCTATGTACTTACAACGATTAATAGTACTATTTACAGTTATAATTGTGCCCACACCTTGGTATGTTATGCACCACCATATCATAACTGAGATTTTCCGTTGAGACGGGGGGAGTGTTGGTTGGGGGTGGGGGAGTGTTGGTGGGGGCGGGGGCGGGGCAGATACAGTCTGGAGACTCGGCCCCGTCCTTGCGCCGCCATGGATAAATACGTTTTTTTTTTCCAAAACAACCTGACTTTCATCAGAGAAATCACTCTATCCCACTGATCGTTTAAACGCCAGTTCAGCGTACCTCGGCATCACCCTAATCGCTTTTTTCTGTTTACTTCCCTCACATGGACTTTCTTCTTCACAACACGTCTATGATAACCCTCTCGATTAAGACACCATTGGACAGTTCGTTAAGACACATCTTAGGGCCAGTTTTCATTAAAACTTGTTTACTTTTCTACACGCTTGAGCGCCGCCATTTTTGCCGTAAAATTATGGCACACGTCTGTAGCTCATTGAAATTCATGCGCATTGAATATGTGTCCAAATGTTTTAAAAACACGTTATTATTTTTTATAAAAAAATCGTCGCTTTATATATTCACATTAAAAAAAACCAACAATAGCTTTGACAAAACATGAATATCTGTATAACTATTTGGCTTTGCAGAAGCTTTTACTTCGACACTGTTGTTTTTTTTGTTTATCTTTGAAGTTGTGCTATTTATAGTAACATTAGCTGTGATGTATAACTATTTTGTGCGTTTTATAGTTTATTCCACAGACTCTCGGAAGAGGTAAAATACTACAATAAACAAATAATGAACATCACAAACTGGGTACAAACATTAAATGTATAAACGACACAGTTACGATTACAAAAATTGCGGGAGTTACGTATACTATAATATATGTTTTCTGATAGTAAATAAATCATTAAACTTGAAATGTGTATGAGTTAAAAGGTGATGATAACTGATAAGTGACCTCTGATGTTAATTTAACTTACTCTATGGTGGACTGTAGTTTAGTTGCTTAAGTTGCATGTACAATAGCGTGTGCACGCTGTGCAGTTTACTTTCAATAACAAACATACATAACTCGTACGTAAAATGTCTTAAACAGTAATAGACAAGTCGTTCATGAAACTGTTCCACTACATTCCCCGCTTGATTTCTACTAGAAATCACATAAACTAACTCAAATGAAGCATTCACAATTACAAGTACGTTTACAATTATGATTCACCAAACAAGTAAACCAACTCAGTTATGGGTCTAGTGTAAGCAACGGGTTTCTGATTCTTAATCACACGCACAGACACTTTTCTAATCCGGCCATCTTGACTCGAAAAACACTGTTCTATGACACCTATTGGCCACTGCGCTCTGGGAACTTCCATGTCTCTCATCAACACAACATCTCCTTTCTTTAGATTGGGCTGTTCAAGGTTCCACTTCTGGCGCGCTTGTAGCGTTGTCAAGTATCTGTCCCTCTATTGGTTCCAGAACTTCTCTGCTAAAGCTTTCACCTGACGCCACTGTGACTTCATCATGTCCTTAACTCCAAATTGTCGAAAAGACTCTACACGCTGACCTGTCTTTTGGGTGAGTATTGATGTGGGGGACAGGACGGTTGGTGAGTCGGGATCTGAGGATACTGCTGCAAGGGGTCTTGAGTTCATTATTGCACAAACTTCTGCCATCAGGGTGCACACAACTTCATGTGTTAAACCTTTGCCAGGAAGGTTGCTGAATATTGCGTCAAGTATACGGCGTGCGATTCCAATCATTCGTTCCCAGGCACCGCTCATGTGTGACGAATGAGGAGCGTTCTATTTCCATATAGTTCTACTGTTAAACAAGAAACGGTTGGTAGGTCCATCTTCAATATTGATTGTGTCAATCCTTAAGTCGTCAGTCTCTCCTATAAAGTTAGTTCCCCTATCCGACCGGAACTCCATGACTGGTCCACGGATAGCTATGAATCTCCGTAGGGCATTTATAAAGGAGGAGGAGCTCATTTCTTCAATGACCTCAATATGCACTCCGCGTGTCACTAGCCATGAGAACATGACTACCCATCGTTTGGAATTCGCACTGCCTCCTCTTGTTTTCCTGGTTACAATGGTCCATGGACCGAATACATCAACCCCGACATAACTAAATGGTGGGCTTGGTGTGAGGCGCTCTGCCGGGAGATCTGACATTTTCTGGTATTCTGCCCTGCCTCGGAGTTTTCGGCATTGTACGTAGCTGTGAAGGATGAAAGATATGAAACGCTTTCCGCCTGTAATCCAATAACCTGCACGTCGAATGGATCTTTCAGTCAGATGTCGCCCTTGATGATAAATAGATCCGTGGTGGTACACGACAAGTAGTTTACCTATATGGTGCTTTCCAGGCACTAACACTGGTGTCTTCTCTCCTGTAGGGAGATTGGCACGTCCCAGGCGTCCGCGAACTCGCAATATTCCTTCACCATCAAGTACTGGAGAAAGACTTACGATGGGGCTGCTCCCTGGTATGGCCTTGCCACTGCGCAGACAATTGATCTTACTGTAGTAACATTCCTGTTGAATTGTTCTCAGGATAAATTGTTCTGCTTCCTTGTAAAATGTGAGAGGGTTTTTTGTGGTACTGTCTTTCTTATATTTTATAGCCACCTTGTTGAGGTTAGCTATCGCTGTCACCAATTTTGGCCATGATGAAAATCTGGTAAAGCGTTCTGAACCTATGCCCTCCTTTTTGGACACAGTTGTTTTAAGAGCATTTAGCTTAAGTTCTTTGTCCTCATCTGGATTGACGAGACTGAAGTCTTGTCCTTGACACTGAAGCGTGGATGGTCCTTTTAACCACATACTGTCGGCAATTTTGTCAGCTCCTTGATATCTGGTTGCCCGATCAGCTGGATTGCAATCTGTAGCGATAAAGTTCCATTGGCTTGGTAAGGTGGCTCTCCTGAATCTGTCAACTCTGTTAGCCACATAAACATGAAATCGTCGACTTTTGTTGTATATGTAGCCCAAAACTACTCGACTGTCTGTATAGAAGTAACATGCTTCTGTAGGTATATTAAGGTGATCTGCCACAAATCCTCCAATTTCTACTCCAAGTACTGCTGCACACAGTTCTAACCGTGGAATCGTGCTGCTGTGGTGAGGAGCTAATTTGGACTTGCCCATCACGAATCCATAGTTTGACTGTCCATGTACATTGTACAGCTTAACATATGTCACTGCTCCTATGGCATCTTTAGACGCATCACAGAAAGTGTGTAGCTCACTTCTGGTAACGTTCTGTATGTCCACAAACATTCTTGGAATTCTGAGGGATTCCAAGCTAGATAGGGATCTTCTCCATTTCTCCCATTCAGCATGTAAGTCATCTGGGAGAGGATCATCCCAGTCCACTTTACTGTTCATGGCTTTCTTGAGAACCATCCGGCCTCCAAGAATCACTGGTGCAATGAACCCAAGGGGGTCATATATGCTGTTTATGGTGGATAAGACTCCTCTTCTTGTAAACGGTTTGACATCGTCTGATAACTGGTAAGTAAATGCATCGTGTTCAACGTCCCATAGGAGACCAAGGCATCTAACTTGGTCGCTAAGTCCATATTCAGTACATCTTCTGATAAGTCCTCAGGAGGGAAACTTGCTAACACTTCGCTGCTATTGGACCTGATTTTGTGTAGACGTATGTTTCCATTTTCTTTCAAGACAGCTTGAGTTTTCTTTACAAGTTCAACTGCTGACTTTGCATCAGGTAAGGACACAAGCGCGTCATCAACGTAAAATTGTTTGTATACCAATTCACACACTTCATTGCAGAATTCAGGCGATTGGTGATCACATGCAGATTTCCGCAATCCAAAGGTGGCAACTGCAGGGGACGGCGA